>NC_080172.1:117185287-117189956 GCF_950295315.1 Erinaceus europaeus
GGTGAGACCCGGCCCCTTCTGTCACCTTCACAGCCCACACGTGGCCAGGGAAGCATCTCTGCTTGACAACATGACAGATTGGGACTCTCCGCTGAGCCGGGGGCCCAGGCAATGACAAAGAGAAAAAGATGATGACTCTCCCCAGCCCCCATATATTTTTATTTCTTCTGAAACTTGACAGACAAGGGGGTCCGGCCAGTGGCTTCTGCTGCTTGCTGACGGAGATGTGAAGTGCCCTGGGCTGTTACCAGCTTTCCCGGCTGGGTTTCTGACTCTGGTGAGGTGAGAAGCTGGAGGGCAGAGAGGTGGGGGCAACAGCCTGGAGCCCAGCCCCTCTACGTGAGGAGACACTCTTCAAGGGGGTGTGGACAGGGGCTGGGGGCAGGAAGGCGCCCCAGGCCTGACACACAGGGGCATATCTGCTGGCATCTGGTCATGTGACCTCAAAGAACTGGGGTCCCGGAGAGCCCATGACTGGGGTGTCGGGAAGATTCGGGAGCCAGAAACAGGTGACATGCCAGGAAGAGTGCAGTGGAATCTGATCTATCTATCTGTCTATCTGTCTATCTCTAAAAGTCTTTATTTATTGGAATTGTTGTCCAGCTCCACATTAGCTGTCAAGTTCAAGCAGAAAACTGTGGCGGTCATGGGCCCTTAGGAACACACCTAACACCTAACACAAGCAGAAACCGTGGCGGTCATGGGCCCTTAGGAACACACCTAACACCTAACACAAGCAGAAACTGTGGCGGTCATGGGGCCCTTAGGAACACACCTAACACCTAAAAGGGACTCCTAGCTTCTTTCCTCCCAGAAATCACTATCCTCATCTGCTCTCTCTTCCTTCTTGTCCCTGCTCAGGGGGACCCACTCATTCATTCATTCACTCATTCAACTCTGTCCCTACATAGGAGATCCATCTATCCACCCACCTCTCCATTCATCCATCCACCCATCCAAACACCACCCATCCATCCTTCCATCCACTCACCCATCCATCCATCCATCCACCCACCCCTCCATCCATCCACCCACCCACCATTCATTCATCCATCCATCCTTCCATGCATTGTCCATCTATCCACCCACCCCCTCCATCCATCCACCCCTCATCCATCATCCACCACCCATCCCATCCTTCCATCCACTCACCCATCCATCCATCCATCCATCCCTCCATCGATCCATCCATCCATCCATCCATCCACCCCCCCCTTATCCATCCATCCATCCACCCACCCCTCCATCCATCCACCCACCCACCATTCATTCATCCATCCATCCTTCCATGCATTGTCCATCTTCTACCCACCCCTCCATCCATCCACCCCTCATCCATCATCCACCACTCACCCATCCATCCATCCACTTATCTATCCATCCACCTACCCACCCACCCCACCACCCATCCATCCATCCACCCACCCCTCCATCCATCCACCCACCCACAACCAACAAACACTCACCCATCCATCCATCCACTCATCCATCCATCCATCCGCCCATCCACCCATCCAACTTCCACTAAAGGGAAGCCATGAAGCCGGGTTCAGCTTCTGCCTCTCCACACCCCCCAGCACGCCCCCCCCAGCCAAGTTCTCAGCTCCCCGCACCTCCAGTCACCCCTGTAAAGTAAGGCCATCGCCACTATCTAGCCTACTGGGGGAGGGGGTCAAATAAGGAATCAGCAGCACAAAGGACACCTCACGGGCACACGGGCACAGGAGGCTGGGAGAGGGGCAGTCACCCAAGGTCACACAGAACATCAAGACAGGCGCCTTCAGAAACACACCCTCCTGTGATGGGGAGGAGCCCGCCAAGCCTGAGGAGCAGCTGCCAGAGTTTGGCAAAGGGGACCCTGACCGCACCTGCCTGCCCTGCGGGCTCATCACATCCCACTGCACACAGACCTTTGACTCTCCTACCCTCTGGTGGCCAAAGTTTGGATCTGCAGCTCCAGTCTCCTGTCCAGAAAGTCATGAGATCAGAATAGAGAGGGCCCAGGCAGCGACAGACAGCATAATGGTTATACAAACAGACTTTCATGCCTGAGGCTCCAAAGTCCCAGGTTCAATCCTCAGCCCCATAAATAAACCAGAGCTGAGTTGTGCTCTGTTCAGGAAATGGAGAGAGGAGGGGAAGACGGAGAGGGGAGAGAAAGACACCTGCAGACCTGCTTCACCACCTGTGAAGTGACTCCCCTGCAGGTGGGGAGCCGGGGGCTCGAACCGGGATCCTTACGGCGGTCGCGCTACCTGCGCTTAACCCGCTGCGCTACCGGCCAACTCCAAATTGTTCCCTTTCTAAAGTAGCATCAGAAGAACTTAAGTCTCCCCACCCCACCCCGGCCACCTCCTGGAGCTCTGCCTGTGAACGGTGCCGCCGTCCAGTAGCCGCCAGAGCGGAGGAGGTTGGAGGCCTGAGCAGTGGGCAGTGGGGGGCGGCCAGGAAGCCTGAACCTCTTAGGAGTAGCCAAAGCTTGGCTGGATGGCTCACCAGTGGCTGTGTCCTGAGCGCTTTAGAAGCCCATAAACTGCCTCAGTCAGGGCTCCACACCGCCGCCTCCTTCAGTCCAGAATAAATGGGTTTTCCCGACAGAACGGGACACCCCCCACCCGCTGCCCGCCACTTGCTGGGGTCCCTGAGCAGGCACGACCCTGCTCCCAAGACCTCACCCTGGCCCTCCAGCTCTGTTTTTCCCTCCCCACCCCAGTCTATGGCCAACCCTCCCTCCCCACCCCTGCCTGCGACTAGGTCTCCCCTTCCAAACTAGGTAGGAAAGACTCTCCCCCATCAGCCCCACCTGGATGAGGAAAGGAAGCCGCCTTCCTCCATTGACACTGGTTCAGTGACCCTTGTGGGAGGACACGAAGGCATCATTCCAACTAGGAGGTGGGTGGGGAGGATACCCAATCTACCTCAGAGAACTGAAGGCTCTTCCTTTTTTAGAGCAAAAGTCATAATTTATTTCCTTTTTATTAGCGGTTTAATAATGATGAACAAGTTTGTGAGTTAACAGGGTACAATTCCACACAGTTCCCACCACCAGAGTTCCCTGTCCCAACACCTCCATTGGAAGCTTCCCTATTCTTTTTTTTTTAATGTTTATTTATTGGATAGAAACAGCCAGAAATCAAGAGAGTAGGGGGAGAGAGAGAGAGAGAGACACCTGCAACCTTGCTTCACCACTCGTGGAGCTGCCCCCACCCACAGGTGAGGACCAGGGGTCTTGAACCAGAGGGCTTGAGCACTGTGACATGAGCACTCAACCAGGTGTGCCACCACCTGGCCCCTAGCTTCCCTATCCTTTATCATTCTGGAAATATGGACCAAAACTCTTTATGGGAAGCAGACGGTGGAAGGTGTGGCTTCTGTCATTGCTTCTCTGCTGGACATGGGCGTTGGCAGGTGGATCCACGCACCCAGGAAGGCTCCTCCTTCTGCCCTCAGAGAGCAAGTGCTCCCAGCCCAGCCCCGGGTGCACTAAAACACTGGCAGGCCTGTGCCCAGTGCAGGACCCCCACCCACACGCTGTGTTGCCCCACGTGACTCTGCCTGTCCCTCGTGGGGACGATGCCAGCTGTGGGACCCGAGTCCGGGTGACACTGCTACCTGCCTTGGTTTCAGTGCCCACTCCCACCTCCCCATCCCTGCACACATGCTCCTCTCTCTGAGTGCTGACATCTCTCAGGACTTTCTCTACCTGAGGGACCCCAGAGAGAGAGAGAAACAACACACACACTCCTGTTTACTCATCCTAACCCATCCCCTAAGGTCAGGGCCAACTAGCCCCCCCCCCCCATTTGCAGGTGCAAAGTAGCAAGGACAGGCTTTCAACTGCTTGAAACCCACCAAGCGGGGAGGCATGGGGGGTGGGTATTCATCCCAAGTCAGTCCCCCCCAAGATAAGCTCCAAGCTTCAGCCCACAGGGGTGACGGGTGGGACTCTGGTGCCATCATGTGTCCTTGTGCAGTTTCTCAGCCGCAGTGAAGGCAGCACGGGCTCCAACCCAGCGCCAGCCCGTGGCTCACCTGGCCAGGCCACCTGTTTGGCCCTGGGAGCCACTGGGTTGGACACGAGCCCCTCTGAAGCAGTGGGGGCAGTCTAGAACCAGGGTCCTCCTCTGTGAAATAAGAGAGGGGCACAGTAACAGGAAGCAGCATGTCAACACTTGTTTGTTTGTTTGTTTGCTTGTTTTTATTGCCTCTAGGGTTACTGCTGGGGCTCAGTGCCAGCACTATGAATGCACCGCTACCAGAGGCCATTTTTTTCCTTCTTTCTGATTTTTTATCTATTATTGGACAGAGAGAGAAATTGAGTGTAGATAAGGAGATAGAGGAGAGAGACAGACACCTGCAGCCCTGCTTCATCACTCATGAAGCTTCCCCCTGTAGGTGGGGACCGGGGGGCTCAAACCGGGTCCTTGTGCCCTGTAGTGTGAGTGCTTAACCAGGTGCACCACAGCCTGGCCCTTCCTTTCTAACTTTCATTAGATAAGACAGAGAGAAATTAACGGAGGAGGGAGAGATAGAGACACAGAAAGGGACCAGGTGGTGGCGCAGCTGGTTGAGCACACCTGTTACAGTTACAAAGACCCAGGTTCAAGCCCCCGGTCCCCACCTGCGGGGGGAAAGCTTCACGAGTGGTGGAGCAGGGCTGCAGGCGTCT
>NC_080172.1:117190156-117455156 GCF_950295315.1 Erinaceus europaeus
TGCCCACAGCTGGCCCCTAACTCGGACCTCCTCAGGGAAGCCCTTTCCCGGCTAGAGACAGGGGTGAGCCTTCTCGCTCCAAAATGTTTGCTGCCTGCCCCTCACTACCTGGCCCACAGAGAGCTGAGCTGGGTCCTCGGGGCTCTAGAAGCCCACGTGCTTCCCAGGCCACCGTGCAGCCCCTCACAGAGATGCACTGACCACTGGGAGGTCCCGGAGACGGCCTCCACTCGCCCTGGGAGGGCTCAGTCTGCCAGCCTCCTGTCAGCACCTGGGTTCGTTCCTGGCGTGGGGAAACGTCTGTTCAACAGCCCCCTGTTGGAGCCGCCCTCACTCACAGGCATAGCAAGGCCCCCTTGCGGAGCCCTGAGATGTCCAGCTGGACTTTCAGGGCGGGGGTGGGGGGCAGGCCTGGCCTGGCAGGGAGGGGTGGTCGGGGTGAGAGTGTGCCAGTGACTGTATCCAGGTCTCCTCTGCTGCCCAAGCAAGTGGACAAGACACACACAGCACAGCATCCATCACGTGCCGTGGGGAACACAGTCCGGCGGGAACCTTGAAGGATGCCAGCGCATCTTCCCCCCCCAAAGAGCCCCCAGTCTGATGGGAGGTGGAGGCTCTGTCTTCAGGGAGCCCCAGACCGAGCTGGGTGTGTGTCGGGGGTGGGGGTGACACCCTTCTGCCTTTGGCAGCACTGGCCTCCGGAGATAAACGCAAACAACAGGTGAAAATGCTAGAGTCCGGGGGCCAGGCGGTGGTGCACCCGGTTAAGCACACACACGGCACTGTGCTCACCTGCAGGGGGGAAAGCTTCGTGTGTGCCGAGGCAGGGCTGTAGGTCTCTCTCTCTGTCTCCGCCCCTACTTCCCCCTTCCCTCTCAATTTCCCTGTGTCTCTATCCCAAATAAATAAATACAAACTTTTTTTAAAAAAAAAAAGAAAATGTGGGATGGGGCAGATAGCATAAGGGTTCTGCAAAGAGACTCTCAGGCCTGAGGCTCCGAAGGCCCAAGTTCAATCCCCCACACCACCATAAACCGGAGTTGAGCAGTGCTCTGGTTAAAAAAGTAAGGGCCGGGAGTCGGGCTGTAGCGCAGCGGGTTAAGTGCAGGTGGTGCAAAGCAAGGACTGGCGTAAGGATCCCGGTTCAAGCCCCCGGCTCCCCACCTGCAGGGGAGTCGCTTCACAGGCGGTGAAGCAGGTCTGCAGGTGTCTGTCTGTCTCTCCCCCTCTCTGTCTTCCCCTCCTCTCTCCATTTCTCTCTGTCCTATCCAACAACAATGACAACAATAATAACTACAACAATAAAACAACAAGGGCAACAAAAGGGAATAAATAAATAAAAATAATAAATATTTTTAAAAATAAATAAATAAATAAATTTTTTAAAAAGTAAGGGCCTCCATAGAGTCAGAGGGTCTGGGGGCTTGAGGGAGACGTGGTCAGGTGGCCGACTGGACAGAAGAATGCAGGTGTGGGGCTGTGGGTGGGGGGCTCTCTGGGAACCTTGAACTAGGGTCTCTGGGAAACTGGGCCTCACCAGAGCACCCACAGGAGGGCCGGGAGGGCCGGGACCAGCTCCAGCTTCCAGCTTCTGCTGACGATCTTACTTAGAGGCCAACCCAAGCTCTCCCTGCTCTGTAAAGGAAATCTTTTAAAATCTGCCTTTCAGTGGGCCTGCACATGTCTGTGTATGTGTGTGTGTGTGTGTGTGTGTGTGTGTGTGTGTGTGTGTGTGTGTGTTTCACTCAGTAGCAAACTTGTTTACCTAAATCTGAGATCTCAAATCCCCTTGTCTCTACACAGCAGCTAACGAGTTCCAGAAATCAGGCAGCTGTGCCCCAAACCAGCTCACTCTCTCATTGCAACAGGGGCATTAGAGGGGCCAGGCGGTGGCGCACCAGGTTGAGCGCACACATTACAGTGCACGAGGACCCGGGTTCAAGCCCCTGGTCCCCACCTGCAAGGAGACAGCTTCACGAGTGATGTAGGACTGCAGGTGTCTCTCTGTCTCTTTCCCTCTCTATCTCCCCCCTGACCTCTCAATTTCTCTCTGTCTCTATCCAATAATAAAAGTAAATAAATAAAAACATTTAAAAGAAAAGGCATCCTGAAGAAGGAGCAGCCTGGGCAAGGCTCAGAGCCTGGAACAGACCATAGTTCAGGTAAAGATGAGCTGCCTCTTATTTTATTTTATTTCCCTTTTGTTGCCCTTGTTGTTTTTATTGTTGTTGTTATTGTCACCATTGTTGGATAGGACAGAGAGAAATGGAGAGAGGAGGGGAAGGCAGAGAGGGGGAGAGAAAGACAGACACCTGCAGACCTGCTTCACCGCCTGGGAAGCTTCCCCCTTGCAGGTGGGGAGCCGGGGGCTTGAACTCAGGTCCCTGAGCTTGATGATATGTGCCCTTAACTGGGTGTGCCACCACCTGACTCCTTATTTAATTTTATAAAGTCAAGAGAGAGTGCTAGGGAGACAGCATCATGGTTCTGCAAAGAGACTCTCCTGCCTGAGGCTCTGAGGTCCCGGGTTCAATCCCCAGCACCACCATCAGCCAGAGCTGAGCAGGGATCTGGTAGAAAAGAAATGAAAAGAAAAGAAAACAAAACAAAGCAAAACAAAAGAAAGAAGGAAAGAAAGAAAGAAAAGGGGGTGGCGGGCAAGAGACACCTCAGCACCCAGCCACCACCCACCGTCCTCCCCTCCCCACCCAGTGCTGTCCATGGTGCAGGGAAGCCTGACTGACCTTCCACCCAGCCCCCAGCCCTGTTTGCTCCTAGCTCAGCAGAACTGTTTGTGATCTCATGGGGGGCGAGGGGCAAATGTCAGCCTCAAAATGTTGGCAGGAGAGCCTGGGAGAGGCTAGAACATCTGGGCTGGCATGCTGGAGGATTTGGGGTTCGATTCCTGAAACCCCACGTCCCTGAGTGGCATTCTTGCTTCTCTAATGTTATCAGTCTTTATACTAACTTATTATTATAATTTTTTTCTCCAGGATTATTTGTAGCTCAGTGCCTGAGCTACAAATCCACTGCTCCTGGAGACCATTTTTCCCATTTTGTTGCCCTTGTTGTTTGTTATTGCTGTTGTTGTTGGATAGGACAGAGAGAAATGGAGAGAGGAGGGGAAGACAGAGAGAGAGGAGAGAAAGACAGACACCTGCAGACCTGCTTCACCACCTGTGAAGCGACTCCCCTGCAGGTGGGGAGCCGGGGACTTCAACTGGGGTCCGTAAGCCGGGCCCTTGCGCTTTGTGCCACGTGCACTTAACCCTCTGCACCACCACCTGGCTCCCGTGCGGTTCCTCTTACACCGTCCAGGAAGAACTAGGCTTCACTGAGCACTACTATCTGCTGTCAGGTCCGAAGGTGCATTTATGTGGTCCTCACAGCAGCAGGGGGAGGTGTTGGGGCTATGTGTGAGCTTGATAGAGCTTAGGGAGAACTCACCCATCCTTGGATGGAGGTCTGAGAAGATAACCTCTTGGTGAGTCTCTCTCAACCAAGGTGAGCAAAGGGGAGAAGCTCAGACTTGGTTCTTTCCTTCTTGACTCTCAGTCCCACAGATACCCCAGTACTTCCCTCCATTAACTGCAGGCCACATGGCCGCAGATTCACTCATTCAAAGTCACCTTCTGATCACAGAGGAGAACACACCTTATCACACACTCCATCACACACCTCAGACCCCAGACAAGAGAAATTCCAAACTCTATGGCCTTTTGATATCCATCTTCTCTCTGTCTCACCCTACTGGTTTAACCCCTATGCTTCTCTCAAATACCTTTGGATAATTAAGTTGCTTGCGTCATGGAGAATAACTGTCTTGTATCTCATCAATTCCTGTCATAGCAGCCCCCTACCATAAGGGCAAGTCGACCTTTAAGAAACCTGTAATTTCTGACATATTTCAATAATAACTCCCTGTCGTTTTCGACGGGTTAGGTTGTTTTCACCGGGCTGGCTTCACGGGCGGGTAACAGATGACCAGGGACTCATAGTTGAGCTGTAGGCAGTATCTCTTTATTCATGCAGGACGCAGCACAATCTAAGCCGAGCTAAGCTAAACTCAAGGTAAAGTACTCTAAAACTCACAATGCTGTCTTTATATATACTTGCCAAGTAGGGTGGAAACAGGGTGTGACATAGAGAGGGTGGAGAGAAAAGTGACTGGTGAGAATCAGAGTGTGACAAGGAGAGGATCAGGGTGTGACAAGGAGGGGGGGTGGAGCAAAAACATATCATGAAACAGTGGGGATTGAACCAATGCCCTGGAGGGAGGTGCTTGTTAACAGCGGTTATATAAATAGAATGAAGTGGTTATGTAAATAGAATAGTGTTAAGCAGGGGGGATTTAAACCAAATGAAACAGAAAGGGTCTCATGCATACCAACAACTCCCTTTGTTTGGTTTTCTATTTAACTCATGTCCACCTGCTAATAAACGAGATCTGAGCACGCTGCAGGGCTCCCCGGTGTCTTTACTCGAGAAAGAACCGGTCTGTTACCTTTCCCCTGGAGATCATCCCGCCAGAGACCCCGACAGGGAGGCAGCTGTCACCGTGGTGTCAGCCCCAGGCACCAGTGAAGCGCAGGGTGCTTTGGTCATGTGCCCGAGATCACACAGCCATGAGGGCTCTGAGGAACAGGACAGTCTCGTCCCCTGGTACAAATGGCACCAAAGGTCCAGGGAGGGGCAGCAAACGTGCCCGGCACGGTGCAGAGGACGGTTCCCATCAGGGTCATCAGGAGCACAGAGACCAGTCCTGACTGGCCCTGAGTGGCCCCTGAGGGAGCAGAGGTGAGCTGGTGGGAGCAGCTGCCCCAGGAGAGGCTCTCAGACATCGCCTCCGACTGAAAGTGGCCTGGAGCTGCCACCCAGGAGGGCGAGGAGACAAAGTCTAGACTTGCGAGCGTGAGGTCCTGAGTTCAAGCCCTGGCACCACATATGCCAGAGAGGGGCCCTGGTACTCTCTCACACTCTCCCTTCATAAATAAATAAGTTGTTTTAAATGTAAAAATAAGGTGTAAAGTATGGGAGTGTGTGGGGGTGGGAAAGCCTAATATTCGGGAGTCAGCCGGTAGCACAGCGGGTTAAGCACATGTGGCAAAGCACAAGGACCAGCATAAGGATCCCGGTTCGAGCCCCTGGCTCCCCACCTGCAGGGGAGTCACTTCACAGGCGGTGAAGCAGGTCTGCAGGTGTCTGTCTTTCTCTCCCCCTCTCTGTCTTCCCCTCCTCTCTCCATTTCTCTCTGTCCTATCCAGCAATGATGACATCAGCAATAATAACTACAACAACAATAAAAACAACAAGGACAACAAAAAGGAAAGAAAGAAAGAAAGAAAGAAAGAAAGAAAGAAATATTTTTTTAAAAAATCCTAATATTCATTTACCCAAAAGATAGAATCACACTGATTAGAAGGGACACATGTACTCCCCATGTTCACAGCAGCTTCATTCACAATAGCAAAACCCTGGAAACAACTAAAAACACCCTTCCACAGGTGACTAGATAAAAAAAAGTCATGGGTCATATGCTCAATGGAGTATTACTCAGCAATAAAAAAGGTGACCGTGTGTCCTTTGGGGTAAGGTGGTGGACTTGGAGAAGATAATGCTCAGTGAAGCCGGTCAGGAGGGGAAGGGCACTGCAGAACAGTTGCGCTCATGTGAAGAACACAGACAACTGAGAATACAAATGTGAAAGAAAAAAAAGAAATTCAACCACTTTTCAAGACTGGGAGAACTAAAGTTCTCTATGGCGGGGCGCAGGGGACACAGACATTTGGTGACAGAAGTAGAGGAGGAAAAAAACATAATGTAAACCATTAACTCCTCAATAAAAAAAATAACTAAATAACTGGGGCCAGGCGGTGACGCACCTGGCTAAGCACTCACATCGCAGTGCTCAAGGACCCAGGTTCAAGCCCCTGGTCCCCACCTACAGGGGGAAAGCTTCATGAGTGGTGAAGCAGGACTGCAGGTGTCTCTCTGTCTCTCTCCCTCTCTGTCACCCCCTCTCAATTTCTCTCTGTGGCTATTTAATAATATATAAATAAATTTTTAAAAATAACTAAATAAAAGATATACATAAACGGGGCTGGGTGCTGGAGCCCTTGGCTGAGCGCATGTTACAGTACGCAAGGACCTGAGTTTGAGCCCCTGGTCTGCCCACCTGCAGGGGGAAAGCTTTCTGAGTCATGAAACAGGGCTGCAGGTGTCTCTCTGTCTCTCTCCCTCTCTATCACCCCATTCCCTCTTGATTTTGGGCTGTCTCTATCCAATAAATAAATAAAGATAATTTTAAAACAAATTTAAACTTACATGGCACAAAGCGCAAGGACCAGCGTAAGGACCCCGGTTTGAGCCCCCGGCTCCCCACCTGCAGGGGAGTCACTTCACAAGCTGTGAAGCAGGTCTGCAGGTGTCTGTCTTTCTCTCCCCCTCTCTGTCTTCCCCTCCTCTCTCCATTTCTCTCTGTCTTATCCAACAACAATAACAGCAATAGCGACAACCGTAATAACAGCAACAGTAAACAAACAACAAGGGCAGCAAAAGGTGAAAAATGGCCTCTAGGAGCAGTGGATTTGTAGTGCAGGCACCGAGCCCCAGCAATAACCCTGGAGGCAATAATAATAATAATAATAAATTAAAAATTAAAACTTTAAAAATATATATATATATAAGTGGATATAAAGAAAGTAAAAGTAGCCTAATATTGTGTAATACTGTAAAACAAAGTTAAGTCAATTAAAATAAATAAATAACTTAACATTAAATTTTTTAATTTCTTTATTAGGGAATTAATGTTTTACATTCGACAGTAAATACAATAGTCTGTACATGCATAATATTTCCCAGTTTTCCATATAACAATACAACCCCCACTAGGGACTCTGTCATCCTTCTTGGATCTGTACTCCCCCCCACCCACCCCAGAGTCTTTTACTTTGGTGCAAAACACCAATTCCAGTTCAGGTTCTACTTGTGTTTGCTCTCTGATCTTGTTTTTCAACTTCTGCCTGAGAGTGAGATCATCCCATATTCATCCTTCTGTTTCTGACTTATTTCACTTAACATGATTTTTTCAAGGTCCATCCAAGATTGGCTGAAAACGGTGAAGTCACCATTTTTTACAGGTGAGTAGTATTCCATTGTGTATCTAGACCACAACTTGCTCAGCCACTCATCTGTTGTTGGACACCTGGGTTGCTTCCAGGTTTTGGCTGTTACAAATTGTGCTGCCAAGAACATATGTGTACACAGATCTTTTTGGATGGGTGTGTTGGGTTCCTTAGGATCTATCCCCAGGAGAGGAATTGCAGGGTCATAGGGCAGGTCCATGTCTAGCCTTCTGAGAGTTCTCCAGACTGTTCTCCACAGAGGTTGGACCCATTGACATTCCCACCAGCAGTGCAGGAGGGTTTCTTGGACCCCACACCCTCTCCAGCATTTGCTTCTGTTACCTTTTCTGATGTGTGACATTCTCATAGGAGTGAAGTGATATCTCATTGTTGTCTTTATTTCATTTCTCTGACAATCAGAGAGTTGGAGCATTTTTTTCATGTGTTTCTCAGCCTTTTGGATCTCTTCTGTGGTGAATATTCTGTCCATGTCCTCTCCCCATTTTTGGATGGGTTCATCTGTTTTCTTGAGTTTGGCAAGCTCTTTATATATTCTGGTTATTAGCCTCTTGTCTGATGTATGGCATGTAAAGATCTTCTCCCATTCTGTGAGGGGTCTCTTGGTTTGGGTAGTGGTTTCTATTGCTGTGAAGAAG
This sequence comes from Erinaceus europaeus, assembly GCF_950295315.1. Taxonomy (NCBI): domain Eukaryota; kingdom Metazoa; phylum Chordata; class Mammalia; order Eulipotyphla; family Erinaceidae; genus Erinaceus; species Erinaceus europaeus. Next base: position 117,197,937 of record NC_080172.1, read on the forward strand.
CTTTTTAATTTGATGTAGTCCCATAGGTTTATGCTTGCTTTAGTCTTCCTTGTAATTGGATTCATTTCACTGACGATGTCTTTAAAATTTATGTGGAAAAGAGTTCTGCCAATATTTTCCTCTAAGTATCTGATAGTTTGTGGTCTAACATCCAAGTCCTTGATCCACTTGGAATTTACTTTTGTGTTTGGTGAAATATAGTGGTTCAGTTTCATTCTCCTGCATGTTTCACCCCATTTTTTCCAACACCATTTGTTGAAGATACTCTGCTTTCCCCATGTAATAGTCTGGGCCGCTTTGTCAAAGATTAGATGTCCATATGTGTGGGGCCTCATTTCTGGGCTCTCAATTCTATTCCACTGGTCAGTGTGTCTAGTCATGTTCCAGTACCAAGCAGTTTTGATGACAATGGCTCTATAATACAGTTTGAGATCTGGGAGTGTGATGCCTCCAGTTCTGTTCTTTCTTCTCAAGATTGTTTTGGCAATTCTAGGTATTTTCTGGTTCCAGATGAACATTTGTTCTATTCCCCTAAAAAAATGTGGTTGGGATCTTGGTGGGGATAGCGTTAAATCTGTATATGGCTCTGGGTAGTATATTCATGTTGATGGTGTTAATTATTCCAACCCATGAATATGGAATGTCTTTCCACTTCTTTATGTCTTTTTCAATTTCCTTGAGTAATGACTCATAATTTTCAGTACACAAGTCTTTTACTTCTTGGTTAGGTTTATTCCTAGATATTTTATTGTTTTAGTTGCTATAGTAAAAGGAAATGATTTCTGGGTTTCAACTTCTTCTAACTGAGTGTTTGCATAGAGGAATGCCACTGAATTCTGAATGTTAATTTTGTAGCCTCACACCTTACTGTATGGCCCGATGATTTCCAAAAGCTTACTGCTGGATTCCTTAGGTTTTCCTATGTATACTATCATGTCATCTGCAAATAGGGAGAGATTGACTTCTTATCTTCCAATCTGTATGCCTTTAATTCCTTGCTCCTGCCTGATTGCTGTGGCAAGAACCTCCAACACTATGTTGTCAACATTAAAATTTTAAGCCAGGTTCATCACTAAGAAGGCTAAGGAGCACCAAGAAAAGATATCCAGGGAGGCAGGTCTATGGAGCTCCAGCAGCTATGTTTCTCTCCTCTCCGCTCCCGGGCCTGGGGTTCCTGGTCTCAGACACACACACCGTGTGCCCTGCTGTGGGCCTAGGGTTCCTGGTCTCAGACACACACACCGTGTGCCCTGGCAAGCCAAACTTTCTCCCTAGCACGTTTTTGGTGTTTTTTTTTTATGTGAGTAAAATGATCAGTGTTTTTAATGGCTTCTAGATTTTTTGCGTCATACATAGAAAGTGTTCACACTTTAAAGTCAAAGATTAATTTGTCCATGTTTCCTTCTGAAATGTTCTTGAGTTCATATTCACTTTTCAAATCTTTTCTTCCTTTGTAACGTATTTTAAGTGTATAGTAGGCACCCAGTGGGGCCCGGTGGTGGTGCACCCGGTTAGTGCTCACATGACAGTGCGCAAGGTCCCAGGTTCAAGCCCCTGCTCCCCACCTGCAGGGGAAAGCTTCTTGCGTGATGAAGCAGCACTGCTAGTGTCTCTCTGTCTCTCTCCCTCTCTATCTCCTTTTCCCCTCTCAATTTCTCTCTGTCTCTATCCAATAATGAATACATTTATTTGTTTATTTATTTACTCCTCCAGGATTGTCACTGGGGCTTGGTGCCTGCGTTATAAATCCACTGCGGCTATTCTTTCCCATTTTATTGGATAACAGAGAGCCACTGAGAGTCGAGGGGGAGATAGAGGGAGAGAGACAGAGAGACACCTGCAGCCGTGCACTGCTGCTTGTGAAGCAACCCCCTGCAGGTGAGGAGCAGGGGGCTTGAACCCAAAGCCTTGCACGGGCACTTACGCTTTGTACTAATTGTGTTTGGCTGGTTGTGCCACCACCCGGCCCCCGGAAATAAATACTTTTTAAAAGTAGGAATCCAGACTTTGGTTTTCCAAGTGACTAGCTGTAGTCCCAGTGTCACTTGCTGAGTTTTCCAGCCTGGCCACCGGTTTGGTGTTGTCACGTCCTCAAACGCAGGCGCCCGTTTAAACTCAGGCATGTTTTTTTTCTTTTCTTTTTATTTTATTATTTGTTTATTTATTATTCGCTTTTTGTTGTCCTTGTTGTTTTTTATTGTTGTTGTCGTTGTTGTTGTTGGATAGGACAGAGAGAAATGGAGAGAGGAGGGGAAGACAGAGAGGGGGAGAGAAAGACAGACACCTGCAGACCTGCTTCACCGCCTGTGAAGCGACTACCCTGCAGGTGGGGAGCCGGGGACTCGAACCGGGATCCTTACGTCCGGTCCTTGTGCTTTGTGCCGCGCGGCGTACCCCGCTGAGCTAGTGCCCGACTGCCTCGGGCTTATTTTCTATTCTACTTCATTTTTTTCTGCTTGAATATCCATGGCTCAAAACCATATTGTTCTAATAACTGAAGAAGTTCACCGTGTGGTTATTTTTTTTTCCCATTCTCGTTCTCTCTCTCTTCTCCAATTTTCCTGGCTAAAGCTTACTGGCTAATTTTTCAAATGAACTTAAGGATAAATATATTTACCTCAACAACGATGACAAAACTATCAATGTTTTTCCTGGAATCAAAATACAAGCGTCAACTAGCTTGAGAAGAATTAAAATGTCTCCCCTCCTGAAATATGATATACACATACATTGCCCCAAGAAGCCATCTCTTGGTCTCTTGATGCTTCTGCTATTAAAATACTCACTGGCGTAGACCACGCAGCCAGCGGCCTTGCAAGTCAGCCAGGAAGCAGCTCAGTGAGCCCTCACAGAATGAGCATTTCTGGGAAGCTGCCGCCCAGTGAGTGAGCAGTGGCCAGCACCCCGAGTCTCCCCTCTCCCCAGACCCGCCTTGTCACCCAGATATAAGTGAGCAGTGGCCAGCACCCCCGGAGTCTCCCCTCTCCCCAGACCCACCTTGCCACCCAGATATAAGTGAGCAGTGGCCAGCACCCCCCGAGTCTCCCCTCTCCCCGGACCCACCTTGTCACCCAGACATAAGTGAGCAGTGGCCAGCACCCCCCGAGTCTCCCCTCTCCCCAGACCCACCTTGCCACCCAGACATAAGTGAGCAGTGGCCAGCACCCCCTGAGTCTCCCCTCTCCCCGGACCCACCTTGCCACCCAGACATAAGTGAGCAGTGGCCAGCACCCCCCGAGTCTCCCCTCTCCCCAGACCCGCCTTGCCACCCAGATATAAGTGAGCAGTGGCCAGCACCCCCCAAGTCTCCCCTCTCCCCGGACCCACCTTGCCACCCAGACATAAGTGAGCAGTGGCCAGCACCCCCTGAGTCTCCCCTCTCCCCGGACCCACCTTGCCACCCAGATATAAGTGAGCAGTGGCCAGCCCCCGAGTCTCCCCTCTCCCCAGACCTGCCTTGCCACCCAGACGTAAGTGAGCAGTGGCCAGCACCCCCTGAGTCTCCCCTCTCCCCGGACCCACCTTGCCACCCAGACATAAGTGAGCAGTGGCCAGCACCCCCTGAGTCTCCCCTCTCCCCGGACCCACCTTGCCACCCAGACATAAGTGAGCAGTGGCCAGCACCCCCCGAGTCTCCCCTCTCCCCAGACCCACCTTGCCACCCAGACATAAGTGAGCAGTGGCCAGCACCCCCTGAGTCTCCCCTCTCCCCAGACCCACCTTGCCACCCAGATATAAGTGAGCAGTGGCCAGCACCCCCCGAGTCTCCCCTCTCCCCAGACCCACCTTGCCACCCAGACATAAGTGAGCAGTGGCCAGCACCCCCTGAGTCTCCCCTCTCCCCAGACCCACCTTGCCACCCAGACATAAGTGAGCAGTGGCCAGCACCCCCTGAGTCTCCCCTCTCCCCGGACCCACCTTGCCACCCAGATATAAGTGAGCAGTGGCCAGCCCCCGAGTCTCCCCTCTCCCCAGACCTGCCTTGCCACCCAGACGTAAGTGAGCAGTGGCCAGCACCCCCGGAGTCTCCCCTCTCCCCGGACCCACCTTGCCACCCAGACATAAGTGAGCAGTGGCCAGCACCCCCTGAGTCTCCCCTCTCCCCGGACCCACCTTGCCACCCAGACATAAGTGAGCAGTGGCCAGCACCCCCCGAGTCTCCCCTCTCCCCGGACCCACCTTGCCACCCAGACATAAGTGAGCAGTGGCCAGCACCCCCTGAGTCTCCCCTCTCCCCGGACCCACCTTGCCACCCAGACATAAGTGAGCAGTGGCCAGCACCCCCCGAGTCTCCCCTCTCTCCGGACCCGCCTTGTCCAGAGAAGCCATGTCCCCTGCTGGCAATATCAGGAGTATTTTCCTACTTTTGAAAGTTGTGATAGAAGTGCACAGACTCTCTAGCCCTTTTTCTTTCCATCCGTGTACGCTGGGAGTGGGACAACCCCCCCCCCCCCCCGCCCCCCGGGCACTCACTCCTGTGTGCGTTCGGTCCTGTTACAGCAGCATGCGTCCGTAGCTTCTACTTCTGACAGAGATTCCGGTTGCTCCCAGTCTCGGGGGCTCAGAATCGTGCAGCTGTGGCCCTGCAGGTACTGGGGCAGTTTCAAGCCCTGAACTCACAAGCGTGGGGCCTCACGTTCGATCCCCAACACTGCACGTGCCAGAGAGATGCTCTGGTTCTCACCCCAACCCCATTAGTAAGTAAAGAAATCGGGCCAGGGAGGGGGCATAGTGCTTATGCAAACAGCTTTCATGCCTGAGGACCCGTGGTGCCAGGTTCAGTCCCTGTGAGCTAAGCAGTGCTCGAGTAAAAGTCACACGAACAGTTTAAAAAGAAGGAGAAGGGAGCGGGGCGGTGGCGCAGCGGGTTAAGCACACGTGGCACAAAGCACAAGGACCGGCGGAAGGATCCCGGTTCGAGCCCCCGGCTCCCCACCTGCAGGGGAGTCGCTTCCCAGGCAGTGAAGCAGGTCTGCAGGTGTCTGTCTTTCTCTCCCCCTCTCTGTCTTCCCCTCCTCTCTCCATTTCTCTCTGTCCTATCCAACAACGACGACATCAATAACAACAACAATAATAATTACAACAATAAAATAACAAGGGCAATAAAAAGGGAAAATGAATAAATAAATATTTTTAAAAATAAAAAGAAGGAGGAGAAAAGGAGAGTGCTGCTGTGGACATAGCAGTCCCGTTTTCTTTTCCTAAGTCAGAGCCTCATGTGGAGTAGTTCACTATTGCTGACTCAATTTTTTTTCAGAGATGGAGTCGGGGGGAGAGAGAGAGAAAGAGAGATGGGTGGGGGATAGAGCATAATGGTATGCAAAGAAGCTTCCCTGCCTGAGGCTCCGAAGTCCCAGGTTCAGTCCCCTGAACCACCATAAGATGGGGAGGGGGGCTTCCCCTTAGTGCCAAGACTCTCCCGTCTGTGCTGAGACTCACGCGTGGGCTGCACGCAGCTCTCTGGTGCTGGGTGTGCTGTGACCTTGATAAGACTCCTGGACTCTGGACAGAGAACAGACGGAGGTGGTTCAAGAGGGTGAGTGTCTTATCTCTGATGCCGGTGGGGACATGGGGCACCTGGGGTTCAGATGAGGACTGTGGGTCTGGGGCCTCTGTCCCCAGATGCTCTGAGGGACCCTCCTAACTGACAACTTCCCTTTGCAGAGGAGATGGGGCCTGGGGTCCCGGGATTCTCCCTAAAGACAGAGACATTCGGGGCTGGGTGGTGGCGCACCTGGTTGAGCGCACATATTGCAATACGCAAGGACCCAGGTTCGAGCTCCCGGTCCCCACCTGCAGGGGGAAAGCTTTGCGAGTGGTGAAGCAGGGTTAAAGGTGTCTCTGTCTCTCTCCCTCTCTGTCTCCCCCTTCCTCTTGATTTCTGACTGTCTCTATCCAATAAACAAATTAAAAATAATTTTTAAAAAAAGACACATTCTAGTGGTCCAGGAGGTGGCGCAGTGGATAAAGCACTGGACTCTCAAGCACGAGGTCCCGAGTTCAATCCCCGGCCACACATGTACCAGAGTGATGTCTGGTTCTTTCTCTCTCTCCTCCTATCTTTCTCATTAATAAATAAATAAAATCTTTAAAGTAATAATAAGGACATTCTAGATTCTGTTACGTCTCTCCCGCTGCGGTATCTGTCGTTTTTTTAGAGGAGCTCTGAAGTTATTTCCAGAGGAAGCTATTTCCAGAGGAAGTTATTTCCAGAGGGAAGCCAGGGGCCGGTTCTACTTCCAGAAGTGCAAAGTCCGTGAGGACCACGAGGTGGCAGCATTGCTCCGCTGGGAAACCAGGCTGGGCTCTAGCACAAGAAATTGCATTTCCAGCAGCCAAGCCTCATCTGTCTCCCGCCGCCCCAGGCTTGGTAGGAAGCCTTCCTGGGTGGGAGTGCGTGTGTGTTTATTTCAGGGGCGTCCAAGAGAATGAATACTTTTCGCATGAACTTCCTTGTGGGCTCCCACTGCAGGAGTACTGGGGAACCCGACATATCTGGGGGAGGGGACAACTATTTTTTAATATTTACTTATTTCCTTTTTGTTGCCCTGGGAACAACGAGATGGAAACAGTATTGGTCCAAAGTGATCGCAACGGGAAAATAATCACATTTGTAATGGCACAGCTATCTTTGTGGAGACTCGATGGCTGGTATTATTATTATCATCATTATTTTTTTTAATATTTATTTATTTATTCCCTTGTGTTGCCCTTGTTGTAGTTATTATTGTTGTTATTGATGTAGTTGTGTTAGATAGGACAGAGAGAAATGGAGAGAGGAGGAAGTCGGGCTGCAGCGCAGCGGGTTAAGCGCAGGTGGCGCAAAGCACAAGGACCGGCATAAGGATCCCGGTTCGAACCCCGGCTCCCCACCTGCAGGTGAAGCAGGTCTGCAGGTGTCTATCTTTCTTTCCTCCTCTCTGTCTTCCCCTCCTCTCTCCATTTCTCTCTGTCCTATCCAACAACGACGACAACAACAATAATAACTACAACAATAAAACAACAAGGGCAACAAAAGGGAATAAATAAAATAAAATATTTTTTTTTAAAAAAGAAATTCTAAAAAAAAAAAAGAAATGGAGAGAGGAGGGGAAGACAGAGAGGGGGGAGAGAAAGACAGACACCTGCAGACCTGCTTCATCGCCTGTGAAGCGACTCCCCTGCAGGTGGGGAGCCTGGGGGCTCAAACTGGGATCCTTAAGCTGGTCCTTGCACCACCTGCGCTTAACCCACTGCGCTACCGCCTGGCTCCGGTCATCATCATTTCTGTTATTGCTATTATTATTTGTGACTACTCAAAAACGAGCGATTGCATGTATCTCCCTCCCCCCTCGTCCCCCCAGAGACCAAGTCAAACCTCTGTTCTGAGGTGCTGAGTACCCCCCTTTACCGTGGATCCAAAAGAGACGCACTGGACAGTCTCCTAAGAACAGCTGAGGCCCTTTGCTACTGCGTCTGCTGAGCTCAGCCAAATCCCTGCAGCCAGGGCCACCATGGCATGTTCCACTTCAGGTGGTGTCCGGAGACGCCAGGCCCAGGATGTCAAGCCTTCAGCTCCAATACTCTGGTGACACCACCTTTCCCAGCTCCTGGGACTCCTCAATTCCATTTTGGGTGGTGCCCTTGCTAACAAAACCACAGAGCCTAGAGACAGACCCGGGCCTGTGAGCCGGGGCCCCTGTGCACAGCAGTCAGAAGTCAGGGCAAATATACACCTTAAAGTGAAAGTGTGCAGTGGTCTGCAGCGAGCGAGTGCAGCAAGCGAGAAGAAATACCTAAAATAGACGCCATGAATCACTTCATCAAATAGTTTCTATCTAGACCTCCAGGCCCTCCTCACCTACTTTCTATTTCACTTCCTCAATCACTCCAAGGCTAACCTTGTCAGACAAAGGAAGGGCGACAAAAGCTGGATAAGGGCAAGAGACCGGCACACTTTAGTGATGGCTCTTCCGGTCACTACAAGGCCACCCCATCATCCGAAGCCCTAGTCACAGAATCCTGGGATTCCCACACAGATAGGATGGGCCTAGACCTCTAACAGATCCCTCTCTCCACCATCGCTGGTCACCTCCAACAGGAACGTCAGCACAAGCCCTCCTGTGGCCTCTCCAGGACCTGCCCTCACTGCAGAGCAGCCATGGCGGGGAACTCCCCACTCTCTGCAGGGAAGCTGATCAGCCTGCTCTGCCCCTCAAGGAAGACGGGTCCTGACATGAGAGCAGCCTGGAATGTTCCCAGCGGTGGCCATGGACTGTGAGCTCAGACTGACAGGGACTCAGAGGCCACACAGGCTCCTGTGCTCAGTGTGAACAGACACAGGCCCTGGTCATGTGATCCTGATCAATGTGGGTTTACAGGTAACAGTATTTCTATATTTTTCCCATATTTGGGAGCTATTCTCTGCCCTCATCCAGTTTTCTGATCTTATTTCCAATTCTGACACCATCTACCCAGACAATACCTTTAGTCTACCTGCATGTTAGCTGTCAGGCTCAGGCAAAAATTAGTAAAGTCATGGGCCCCTTGGAATAGACCTAAAATGGACTTCCTAGCTTCTTCCAACATGAAGACCCCAATCTAATCTGCTCTGCTCTTACCTTTAGGTTCCTGATTAGTAAACAACTTGTTCTGCTTTATATATCAAGGCTTTTTCAGTCACCAAGCTGCAGATGCTGCCATGATGACAACCTGACTTCCCCAGCAGACGCCCTCCCCCATGTGTCCTGGAGCCTCCCCTCCCCAGAGCCCTGCCCCACTAGGGACAGACAGACACAGGCTGGGGGTGTGGATCCACCTGCCAACACCCATGTCCAGCGGAGAAGCAATGACAGAAGCCAGAACTCCCACCTTCTGCTCCCCATAAAGAATTTGGGTCCACTCTCCCAGAGGGATAAAGAACAGGGAAGCTTCCAATGGAGGGGATGGGACACGGAGCTCTGGTGGTGGGAGCTGTGTGGAATTCTACCCCACTCATCCCATAATCTTGTTGATCATGATTAAATCACTAATAAAAGGAACATTCGGACTAATGTCACTTGCCACCCCCCACCCTACTACCCCCAGACTGTCAGCTTCTGCACACAAAGGAACTGGTTCCTCTGTGCTCCCAGCTGTCTCCTCAGCTCCTAGCGCTGGTGTGTGACACCGAGAAGGTGCTTGCTAAGCCAATAAGCGTGAGTGACCATGTGCAGAATGGATTAATGTGTGCATGAGTGGATGCATGCCTGCAGAAGTGAATGAATGAGTCAGTGAATGAATGAATGAGTGTAGGAATGCGTGCGTGCATGAGAGTCTCGGTCTAACCCCGTGGCCTGCATGGGTCCCTCTTGGCCCTGGGCTCTGTGGAGTCCGTATCTGGGAGCAATCTGTGGGTGCTCTGGGGGTGACTGTGCACCACAAACCCTGAACTGGAGTTGGTTCTGTGTCAGAAGCTTCCCCAGTGGTGTCTGTGCCGGTTCCCTCCTCCAGCGATGGGTTGATGGCATGGCAGAAGGCAAAGTGACCCAGGGAAGCCATCCCCCAGCCCACTCCTCTCCCTGCCCCTCCCCCCAGCCCTCACCCCCACCCCCACCAGATCCTCTGGTGGCTGAGATCCTGCCTGGGCTTCAGGATGGAGAAGCCGAGAGAGGCTCCCTCACTCATAAATTACGTTCCAGGCAGTCTGCTGGGAAGATTAGGATCGCACTTGTTTGGAGCCAGGGCTTTCCAGCGTCTCCCTACAGGAAAAGAGGTTCAGGGATAAACAGACCCAGCAGTGAAGGGAAGAAGAGGAGGGAGGGAGAGGGGGAGAGAAAGACAAAGACAGAGAGAAACAGAGGCCTGGCAAGCGGAGAGAGAGAGAGAGAGAGCTCAAGTCACACAGAGTTACAAGCCCAGGAGGGAGAGAGGGTGGTGGGCTGGCTAAGACCCCTCTGGGTAGGTCAGCGAGCCCAGACCTCCTCACCTCACACCCACCCATCAGCCACCACCACCGCCCCCGCCCGCCCCAGTTTCTCGTGTCTTGTGCAGAAGCTGGGTGCTGCTATCTGCAATAATGTCCTTCCTCTAGAAAACAACACTGGAGACCTGAGTAGTTCTCACCACCTGGGGAAGGACGCTGCCCTGGTTGGGAACAATTGCGCAAAGTCACACAGCAAATCGAGGACTCCAGGGGGAGACATGTGACTCTTTGGGGGGCTCCCACTTGGGAGTGGGGTGTCTGCAGCCCCCAAGGCAGGCGTGCGGAGGGCTCATTCCCCTGTTTCCAGGGGCTGCCTCTTTCATCTGGTTTCACAGACATACAGACACACTCACCCTGACCTGCGGCCGCCTCCGAGCTGGACTGGCTGGCCTTCCGCAGAAAAAACATTTGCCTCTGGACAAGAGAAGGGCCAGACGTGGACGTTAAACCAAGCCACTGCAGAGGCTTCCCCAGGCTTCAGGACCCCGGGCGTTAGGGCTCAGCAAGGAGCTCACTGAGTAGCCTGGGGGCAGCCACGTGGCATCTGGGAACCTCATTTTCCAGGAGGAAAAAAGACAGAGGCTCCACTTTGCAAACAGCCTTCCTGGGCTAAGGCCCAGCCTCAGGCAAGCGCTGGATTGGGAGTCCCGGTTCCCCTTTCCAGAAACCCATGGCCCTGCAGAGAAAGCTCTCACCTGCTCTTACAGCCCAGCTCCCCGGCACCCTGGGTGTTGGACTTTAGGATGGTACCCATCACACAGAGGGGGAATGCAAGGGCTGGGCACAGCTGGCTTGCTAATGGCAACACTGTTCAGGCAGGAGCAGAGCCAGGAGTCAGACAGATGCAGGTCAGCCTGGCCTGACAGCCCCGACTAGCCTGACCCCTTCAACAAGGCCGTATGAGCCTGCTGGGAGGAAATGGGGAGTGGAGGAGGGAAGGAGACACACACACACACACACACACACCACTGACTCAGCCCCTGTAATTAAGCATTCTCTTGGAGATTCCAGAAAACCACTGTTCCTAATCTCTTTCATGTAAAAAGATTTTTATTTTTATTTTTTTTATTTTTTGCACAGGCAAGAAAACCAAGGTCCAAAAGAGGTTCATAGCTCTGGCATCTTTTCTGCTCCACCCTTGCCTGGGACTAAGGCTGTTAAATAAAGTATAAGACAGTGTTTGGAACACATTTATATTGAGAGAGAGAGAGAGAAAGAAGAGAGAGAAGAAGAAGGAGAAGGAGGAAGAAAGGGAAAGAAAAATATTTTGAGAAAGATTCTTTCTGGAGAAAGGTTTCAGTATGCATGATAGCCTGTGGTTCCCTCTGAATTGAATGCCCAGTTCTGTGTTAGTCTCACCCTCCTGTGTGGGAAGTTGCCGGCTGCCTCTGTCACCATCTTATTCTAGCCTAGACGGGGTGACTTGAGCCCCAAATCTGGGTCTCTCCCAGAAAACCCACGCCCAGCAATAAACTGACATTTGAACAAAACTCAGTCAGCCGCTGTCTCCCACAAAGCATGGGGGCCCAGTCATCTCTAATGCACACTCCCACCCTCTGCCACCAGCTGAGGTAGAAGGCAAAAGGTTCCTCTCAAACCTCCCTCCCCCCCCCCCATCTTGGTCATCCCAAAGCCCTGCTCAGCTGTGGCTTATATTCTGGGAATTGAACCTGGGGCCACGGAGGCAATTTACAGAACCACTGTGCTGTCTCCCCAGTCTGTCCTTAGAGTCACTGGAGGCCTGAGGGTGCCACCTTGAGTCCTGTCAGCCCTCTGGGCCTCAGTTTCTTCACTTTCCTGCACAAAGGGCTGCTCTCCCTACAGCCTCACTACAGGAACTGGAGGCTGTGCCAAGGTCCCCATGCCCACCCAGCGTCCCCAAGATAGGTCAGGGCCCAAGTCCCGGGGGCTCTGGTGCTGGTGAAGGTTGGCCTCCCTGCTCAGGGTGGAGGGCAGAGTAGCCCTCACCTGGGGAAATGTCTCTTCTCCTCCCTTGCAGGCGGTGAGCGTGTGCGCATGTGCCCAGAAGCCTCTGGTGGGGTGCCCAGCCGCCCAAGTCCACTGCAGTGAGGCAGTGTCCACTCAAGGCACCTGAGCCTGTGGGCACAGTCACCACCTGCAGGAGCTCTGCACCTGCAGCCACGCCCCCTTGTCGCTGCGCTCCTGACTGCACTGCCCGCCCCCCTCTCTGAGCGCCACTCAGAGAAGATGTTTTGGACTCAGGCAGACCAGACTCCCACCCTCACCCATTCTTTCGCCTTGTGTCGTGGGCACACATGAGCTAGCCCACGTGGGGCAGGTGGTGCTGCACCCAGGTGAATGCACAAGTTGCAGAGTTCAAGGACCCAGGTTCAAGTCCCCAGTCCCCACCTGCAGAAGAGAAGCTTTATAGGCAGTGAAGCGTGTCTGCAGGTGTCTCTCTCTCTCCTACTCTGTCTCCCCCACCCATCATAATTTCTCTCTGTTCTATCAAATGAACAAAGTAAACTAAAATAAAGGACAGCTTTAGATGTCTGTCACACGCCGCAGGGTGAGAAGTGAAGCAGGGCTACAGGTGTCTCTCTTTCTCTCTCTCTCTCCCCCTCAGTCTCCCACTTCCCTCTTGATGCTTCTGTCTCTAACAGATAAATAAAAAAAATGTTTTAGAAATAAAAGTAATTCTGGGCGGGAGCACAGTGGGTTAAACGCACGTGGCGCAAAGCGCAAGGACCAGAATAAGGATCCCGGTTCGAGCCCCCGGCTCCCCACCTGCAGGGGAGTCGCTTGGAGTGAGAGAGTGAGCAAGCGAGTGCGTGAACGAGGGCCCCATCAGGGCGCACCATCCTCTCCCCCAAACCCCTCAGGGATCTGCACCTCTCTGACAGTGTGGAACACCCGGACACCTGGACACCAGGACAGACACCAAGACGCCGCAGTCCCTTCAAATCTGGAAGCTCCCCTCGGACCTTAGAACAGCTCCACAGCTCGTGATTTCTGGCTCAGAGAGGGCCGTGGAGTCACACAGCACACTGGACGGAAACCAGACATCCCGTTGCAGCCGTGCAGACGCTGCAGGCGGGTCCCCTGCCCACACTCAGACCTCTGGGTGCTCAGTGACAGAGCAGAGGCCAGAGGGACGCGGTTTGGCTTACTGTCCCGTCCCAGCTGTGTGACCTCCTGACAGCCGCCCAGCCTCTCTGAGTCTCTCGGTGCCTCGGGGCTTGCTGAACATTATGAAATGGCGTGGGGGCATCCTCACTCATGGGGCATCAGACCCCACCCGCCAGCTCTCACCAGGGCCTGACAAGCCCCAGAGCCAGCCTGCCAATCTGTGAAGCCTGGATCACAGAGAAATAATTGAGGTTAATTCCTCAGCAGCCAGCACGTACCACCCACCTCTCCTCCCAGCAGGCTGGGAGGATTTATAAGTTAATGGCGGCATTGTCATGTAAAGGGTTGGAGAGCCTCGCGAGAGAGCGCCCCGGGGACTCGGCTGGGATGAAATGGGAGGCATAATGGCATTAGCACCCAATTACTCCAGGATGATCACTCCGGACTCCCCGAAGCAAGAAGCTGAGAGCCCGCCTCTCCCAGGACGCCCTCCACTGGCCCCTACCGGACCCGGGGCGAACCAGAAGGCCTGGCTGCCTCCCACCAGAGTCCTCCCAGCTTGCTGTGTGGCCTCGGGAAGCTCACACAGCCTCTCTGGGTGGCTTCCCCCCTTGACTGCCCTGAGGGTCCCCTGCAGATCCACAGATGGCTGAGCTCCCGCTCCCAGCCCAAGCCCCGCCCTGCACCCACCTGAGCCGACACCAGTTTCCTTTTTAATCATTTTATGGGTTTAATCACGTACTCCTTAAGGGTCTGCAGTACAGCGTTTATCACGTGGCTGCAAGGTCTCCTGCGAGATAGGTGTCACCAGGAAGACAAAGCCCCCTCTACCCCCATCCCCTGCCCACCTTCCCAGAGTCCTTTGCTTTGGTGCAATACACCACACCCAGGTCATGTTAAGTAAGATGGGCCAGAAGAGAGAGCTGGACCCCAGAGGATCTCACAGCAAGTTAAGAAAGAAGGAAAAGGGTCCGGGTGGCAGCGCACCTGGTTGAACTCACGTGTCACACCGCACAAGGATCCGAGTTCAAGGCCCCAGCCCCCACCTACAGGGGGAAAGCTTCACAAGCAGCGAACCTGGGCTGCAGGTGTCTCTCTTTCTCTCTCCCTCTCTCTCTCCTCCTTACCTCTCAGCTTCTCTCTGTCTCTACACAATAAAATAAAAATAAATATACATATTGGGAGTTGGATGGTAGCACAGCGGGTTAAACACATGTGGCGCGAAGCGCAAGGACCAGCCTAAGGATCCGCTGGGTTCGAGCCCCCGGCTCCCACACCTGCAGGGGAGTCGCTTCACAGGCGGTGAAGCAGGTCTGCAGGTGTCTGTCTTTCTCTCCCCCTCTCTGTCTTCCCTTCCTCTCTCCATGTCTCTCTGTCCTATCCAACAATGACGACATCAATAGCAACAACAATAATAACCACAACAAGGCTACAACAACAAGGGCAACAAAAGAGAATAGATAAATAAATAAATATTTAAAATAAATGAATAAACAGACATATTAAGGAGGAGGAAAGACAGGGCAGGTGCCAAGTATAATAGACACGGGGGCTTCAGGGCAGCGGGTCCATCCCAGGCACAGCACCATGGAGACCCTCCAGCAGTCGTCCTTCCACCTCCACCCCAGTCTCCAGCATTTAACTCTCCTCTCCAACCCACAGATGCCAAACCCCAGGCCCAAGGGCAGACTTGTGCCCACAGTCCTGCACAGGAAGCTGCTGGACGAGATTGCAGCTGGAGGTGCCGTTCTAGACACCCCTCCAGAGCCGCTCTGGGGGCTCCCCAACCTTCCTACCTGGGTCCTCAGCCTGGGAGCTCCCCCCACCCCAGTCCAGGGGCACCTGCCAGGCGCCCCTACCCCAGCCTGCTAGGAAGCCAGGGCCCGGCTGTCTGAAGTGACCACCTGCCCAAAGCGGCTTGGCTCCTGCCACCTTCAGACCCTCCAGGTCACGGGAAGGTTAGGGGCCTCGGGAAAAGTGTTTCCCAGCCTCACAGTGAAGACGGGCCCACGGATGTTCCCCACTGAGTACCTTCTAAGAGATTTAGAAGCCCCCACCCCCCCTCCCGGAACTGGAGGGAGTGGGACTCAGGGAGGCCCCTGCCCCTGAGGGTATCCCCACCCACCCTCTCCAGCAGGGCACCACACCCAGATTGTGCCCCACTGTTACCACACTGGCCATAAATTATAGCCTCTACCAGTGTGGAAAGACTGGGGGCCAGCATGGGGGTGGTGGCCTGTGAGCCCCTTTCTGAGGAGGCAAAGGACAAAGGATTCTCCCACCCCCTGCACTTCCTGCCAGCTCTTCCCCTGCCCCGTGTGTGTGTGTGTGTGTGTGTGTGTGTGTGTGTGTGTATGTGTGTGTGTGTGTGTGTGTGATTGTGTATGTGAGTGTGTGTGTGAGTGTGTGTGAATGTGTGTGTGTGAGTGTGTGTGTGAGTGTGAGTGTGTGAGTGTGTGTGTGAGAGTGTGTGTGCAAGTGTGTGTGAGTGTGTGTGTGTGAGTGTGTGTGTGAGTGTGTGTGAGTGTGTGTGTGTGAGTGTGTGTGAGTGTGTGTGTGAGTGTGTGTGAGTGTGTGAGAGTGTGAGTATGCGTGTGTGTGTGAATGTGTGTGTGTGAGAGTGTGAGTGTGTGTGTGAGTGTGTGAGAGTGTGAGTGTGTGTGTGAATGTGTGTATGTGAGTGTGTGTGTGAGTGTGTGTGAATGTGTGTGAATGTGTGTGTGAGTGTGTGTGTGTGTGAGTGTGTGTGTGTGTGTATGTGAGTGTGTGTGTGAGTGTGTGTGTGAGTGTGTGTGTGAGTGTGTGTGTGAGTGTGTGTATGTGAGTGTGTGTGTGTGAATGTGTGTGTGAGTGTGTGTGTGTGAGTGTGTGTGTGAGTGTGTGTGTGATTGTGTGTGTGTGATTGTGTATGTATGTGGGTATGTGTGTGAGTATGTATGTGTGTATGTGTATGTGTGAATGTATTTGTGTGTGTGAGTGTGTGTGTGTGTGAGTATGTGTGTGTGTGTGCATGTATGTGTGTGTGGTGTGTGAGTGTGTGTGAGTGCATGTATGTGTGTGGTGTGTGAGTGAGTGTGTGAGAGTGTGTGTGTGTGTGTGTGAGTGAATGAGTGTGTGAGTGTGTGAGTGCATGTATGTGTGTGTGAGTGTGTGTGTGTGGTGTGTGAGTGTGTGAGAGTGTGTGCTGTGTGAGTGAATGAGTGTGTGAGTGTGTGTGTGTGTGAGTGAATGAGTGTGTGTGTGAGTGTGTGAGTGTGTGTGTGTGTGTGTGAGTGAATGAGTGTGTGTGTGAGTGTGTGAGTGTGTGTGTGTGTGTGTGTGAGTGAATGAGTGTGTGTGTGAGTGTGTGAGTGTGTGAGTGTGAGTGCATGTATGAGTGAAGGAAAAGGGGAGACAGCATAATGGTTCTGTAAAGAGACTCTCATGCCTGAGGCTCTGAGGTCCCAGGTTCAACCCCCATATGCCAGAGTTGCACAGGGCTCTCTGATATATAGAGAGACAGGGAGAAACACAGAGAGAGAGAGAGAGAGAGAGAGAGAGCTTCCTGCAGTGCTGTGGGGGCCGGGCTCAAACCCTGGTGGCACACATGGCAAAGCAGTGATCTGCCCAGGTGAGCTCAAGGCAGGCCTCAAGGCACACCTCTAACTCAGGGCTGGGGGGCAGTGCCTGGGGCCCCAAAGCAGGAGGGAGACGGGAGACAGGGCAGGCACTGGCCCCAGGGTCAGTGGGACCACAGCCACATGACTCCCCAGACAGACAGACAGACACACAGGTGTGCCCTTCTGCAGTGAGCACCCAGACCGCCCCTCCTCTCCTGCAGCTGCTAGGGTCCTGCAGGGGGACTAGGTCCTTAACCACTAGGCCGCACCAGGTGCTGCTGGCCTACCTGCCTTTCTGTTCAGACGCAACCATCCCTGGCCTGGGGCTCCAGCTTCATCCAGGGCCTCCCCTCCCCCCCCCCCAGAGGCTGCCAGAGAGCCCCTGCCCTCCATCCGGGCCCCCACACCCCTCCTGCTCCCCCACCCCCTGCCTGCTGGCCCCCACGCTACCTCCACCCACCCAGGGCAAGTTAATTCCTCGGAAACTTTTCCTTGGGAGCAATTTCCGCTCCTTATTAAGCCCGTTGCGCCGGGCGGCGGCTCGGTGCTATCTGGCTCCGTACAGCAGAGGCTGACACTTGGCTGGAATAGCAGAGGGGTGGCGTGGGGGGCAGCTCCTGGGATTATGATAAGGGCTCCCAGGCCGCTTGGTATGCCAGCCCAGGCCACACGCCTTCCCTTCCATATTGAGGTGATAATGATGATTTGCCATGCTGGGCCCTATCTCCTATCAAGACTAAACATTCAAATGCAGCAGGACAAGTCCAGGTCCCCCCACCACCACCCCACCCCACCAGCAGCCCCACGAGATACCACTTCCTCCTCCAAAGGAAATTGAACCTGGTGATTTGAAGGGGGGGGGGATTAATTGAAATTCCCAGGTCATTTGCTCCCTCCCTCTGACTCTGGGATGGAGTGAGAAACAGATCCAGGCTCTGAGCCAGGTGTGCTTGTGGGCCTTCCTTGGAGAGAGGAAGAGGCTGGGAGTTGGGGGGGGGGTGTTTGTGTGCAGGGCTCAGAGGTGGCCCAGTCCATCCAGGGGGGCCCCCAGACCACCAGGTCCCTACCCCCGCCCCAGGTTCTCTGACCTCCCAGTTGTCAGATCAGAACTGAGCAGGGGAAGGAATATCTGACCCCCGGAACCAGGGTGCCCGGGTACAGGGTGTGGTGGGTGGGGTGGGCAGTAGGGTAGCTCAGAGGCCTGGACTTGAGTTCCCATTTGAACAAAATGTCAGCAAACAAGAGAGAGGTTTCAGGGCATCTAGAATTCTTTTTCTCTTTTCTTCATTACTATTATCATTATGTCGGAGGTTTCCGAACGGCTTCCCGGGTTCGGAGCCTGTCAGCAGAATATTTATTGTACTTTATGGTACATTAGTGACAAGACTGTCTTCCCTTCCCGCAGTCCACCCCCATCTCCCTGGAAGGAGAGAATACATTAGGCAGGAGGATTTCTCTCTCTCTCTCTCCCTCTCTCTCTCTCTCTCTCTCTCTCTCTTTTTGCCAAAGTCAGCAGCTGTGGCAGAGACGTCCCAACTCCCGGAACTGGGACTGCTAAGGCTGGGGGTGGAGGCTGGAGGGGGACAGAGAGGCGCCCAGGCCAAGCCCAGCACCCCTCTCCCACCCTCACTCCTCACGACCCTCCAAGCCCCCAGCCTCCCCATCTGGCATCTCCAAATCTCAGGGAGCCCCTGAATGGGGGGGGCAGCCCTCCTGCGGTGTCTCCCCACCCCAACCCCAACAGGGCACCATTCCCCAGAACAGCCACAAATTACAGACTAGAGCTGGGAGATGGCTGGCTAGAAGGAAGGGCTGGGGGTGTGCCCATCCTCCCTGCCCCCACCAGGAGCAAAGGACAAAGGGGCCTGAAGGACGGAGGGCCCAGTCCCCAGCAGGCTGCCTGCCCACAGCAGCTACAGACAGGTTCTGCAAGTTGGCCTCAGGGGCGGGGAGGCAGGACACCACGGCCACTAATTACAAATTGGTCAGGGAGGGCCAGGATGCAGGAGGCGGCCCTGCTCCAAACTCAGGTGGGGTGGGAATTCCTGCTCTTTCCAGAACCGACAGCCCCCCCCACCCTGCCAACCGGAAGAAGAGCCTGAGTGACACCCAGAGAGTGCAGCTCCCTCTCTCTGAGCCATCTATCAATCAGTGGGGGGAGGGAGGCAGAGGCAGGGGAGGGCGGTGTCGCAGCCAGCGTAGCACACGTAGTGTGAAGCACAAGGACCTGTGCCAGGACCCAGGTTCAAGCCCCCTGGTCCCCACCTGCAGGGGGGGAGCTTCACAAGTGGTGAAGCAAGGGGAGTCGGGCTGTAGCGCAGCGGGTTAAGCGCAGGTGGCGCAAAGCACAAGGACCGGCATAAGGATCCCGGTTGGAACCCCGGCTCCCCACCTGCAGGGGAGTCGCTTCACAGGCGGTGAAGCAGGTCTGCAGGTGTCTGTCTTTCTCTCCCCCTCTCTGTCTTCCCCTCCTCTCTCTCCGTTTCTCTCTATCCTATCCAACAATGACGACAATAATAACTACAACAATAAAACAACAAGGGCAACAAAAGGGAATAAATAAATAAAATAAAATAAAATTTTTAAAAAAGTGGTGAAGCAGGGCTGCCGGTGTCTCTCTGTCTCTTTCCCTCTCTATCTCCCCCTTGCCTCTCCATTTCTCTCTGTCTTATCTAATAAAATGGGGAAAAATGGCCACCAAGAGCAGTGGATTTGAAGTGCTCGCACCAAGCCCCAGAGATAACCCTGGAGCAAATAAATAAATAAGTAAATAAAGAAATAATATCCACCACAAGGTGGGATCAGAGTGTCTTTGAAGCTCTTCCTGATTTTCAGGACGGTGATGAGAATATCAGCACTAACTAGTAGGGAGGCTGACCAGGGCCCAGCACCATGCTGTCACACCCACCATCCCAAGTTCCCCAACAACAGCCTGAACCAGGTACCGTGGCAGAGGGTGCCCTGCAAGCCTGTGGGCACTGAGGCCGGAAGACGCCATAGCTGAACCCCCAACCGGCCCGACTCCAAAGCCCGGGGTCTGGGATTAGACACGGATCATCCGGACCGTCCCTCTTCAACTCTAAACAAAGACAGGACTCTACCAGGAGTCTCTGAGGCTCCAGGGCTCTGTGTCACCCTGGCAGCAACCACCGTGGAGGGAGCGCCAGAACTGGGCTGATGCTAGGACAGGGGCAGCCCAGCTCCTTGGAGATGTCAAGGCCACGGACCTCCTCACGGCACTCACCCCTTCCCTGGCTCTGCAGGCCCCAAGGCCACCAGGTATGCTGGTCTTCCTGCTAGACACCCCTCTGCCTGAAGCAGCCCCCCCCCCCAAGCCTGGGCCCACTGACACACTGGGCTGGCAACTCCATGTGCAGAAGTCTGCCCACCGGACCACCGAAAACCAAAAACACAGTCACCCCCACCCCGTTCCCACAGCTGAGAACTGCTCCGGGGACAGACTTGCAGGGACCAGGGTGTCTGAGTTGAAAGAGGCCTCAGCCCTGTAGACGGTGGCACTTAGCAGGGAGCCCTGATCTCTTGAAGTCTCAGTCTCCTCACCTAGAAAATGGGGTGACTGGGCTGGGTGGTGGCGCACCTGGTTGAGCACACATTACAGTGATCCAGGACCTGAGTTCAAGCCCCCGGTCCCCACCTACAGAGGGAAAGCTTTGTGAGTG
The DNA here is from genome assembly GCF_950295315.1 of Erinaceus europaeus. NCBI lineage: Eukaryota > Metazoa > Chordata > Mammalia > Eulipotyphla > Erinaceidae > Erinaceus > Erinaceus europaeus. The sequence continues at coordinate 117,218,249 of NC_080172.1, forward strand.
GCGAAGCAAGGCTGCAGGTGTCTCTCTGTCTCTCTTTTATTTCTCTGCCTCCAGGGTTATGACTGGAGCTCAGTGCCGGCACTACAAATCCACTGCTCTTGGAGGCCATTTTTTCCATTTTATGGGACAGGATAGAGAGAAATTGAGAGAGATGGGGGAAATAGAGAGGGAGAGAGACAGATAGACACCCACAGACCTGGGCTCTCGAACCCAGATCCTTGCGCTGGTCCTATGTGCCCTTAACTGGGTGCACCCGGCCCCGGTAACTCTCTCTCTCTCTCTCTCTCTCTCTCTCTCACTCCCTTCCTTCCTTCTCCATAGCTGGTTGTCTCTATCCAATAAATAAATAAGGGTCTTACTTACTGCTAAGTACTCTGCAGTGCACAGGACCACCCACAAGAAAGGAATCTGCAGGGCCCTATGCCAGTGGCACCCAGGGCAACCTGCATTGTGAGGCAGATGGAGTAACTCAGCCTCTTTCCCTTGATGCCTTGGCCACTAGGAAGCACAGATAAGGAACTTTATATATATATATGAAACACTTAGGAGTCGGGCAGTAGCATAGTGGATTAAGCACACGTGGTGCAAAGCTCAAGGACCGGCGTGAGGATCCCGGCTCCCCACCTACAGGGGAGTCACTTCCCAGGCGGTGAAGCAGGTCTGCAGGTGTCTGTCTTTCTCTCCCCCTCTCTGTCTTCCCCTCCTCTCTCCATTTCTCTCTGTCCTATCCAACAATGACGACAGCAATCACAACAGCAATAATCACTGCAGTGATAAAGGAAGGGTAACAAAAGGGAATAGATAAATAATAAAATAGATAAAATTTAAAAATAAGGGCCAGGCAGTAGCTCACTTGGTTAAATGCTCACATCAAGGTGAACAAGGACCTGGGTTCCAGTCCCTGGTCCCCACCTGCAAGGAAAAAGCTTCACCAGTAGTGAAGCAGTGCTGCAGGTGTCTCTATATCTCTTAAAATTGTTTTATTGGGAGTCAGGCAGTGCCGCAAAGCACAGCGACCGGCGTAAGGACCCTGGTTCGAGCCCCCTGCAGGTGTCTGTCTTTCTCTCCTCCTCTCTGTCTTCCCCTCCTCTCTCCATTTCTCTCTGTCCTATCCAACAACGATGACATCAATAACAATAACAACGATAAACAACAAGGGCAACAAAAGGGAAAACAAATATTTTTTAAAGGAAGAAAAGAAAGGAAGAGAGGCAGAGAGACACCTGCAGACCTGCTTCACCACTGGTGAAGCTTTGTCCCCTGCAGGTGGGGACCAGGGGCTCGAACCCCGGTCCTTACACACCGTAACGTGTGAGTTCACTCAACCAGATGCCCTACTACCCAGCCTCTCTCTGTTACCATCTCTCACCCTTCACTAGGGACTGGGGACTTGAACCTAGGTCCTTGTGCATGGTAACATGTGCTACCAACCTGCAACCCCTAGCCAGCCCCCAGAACAGATCTATCTTCATGTCCTTCTTGTGATGTGTATTTCGCAAGGTGTGTACAGTGGCTGCATAATGTCCCTTTGTGTGGGTCGAGTGGGTTTTGTGAGCCCTTCCGGGTTGACTGTGGGCTGGCGGTGCCTCCTCTCCCCTGCAGGCCAGGAGCCTGCTGGCGCACCTGCTGCCCTGCCCTGGACAGCCCCCTCTCTGGGCCCCAGGGACGGCTAAACTGGGCGGTATTCCTTGCATCACTTTTTCATGCTTGGAGCTGGACCAAAACTCACTTTGGCTCCAAATGCCTGAGACCAGACCCTCCGAAGAAAGGACTTTCCCTGTTCTCTTAATTGGGCAATTTGGAAGCCCAGGCTTGAGTGAAAATATTATTTTTCCCCAGTCATTCTCAAATTGCTTATTCAATAAGTCAAAGCAGCCAGTCACAGCTAGAGAAAAGAAAACAAGGACCCAAACTTCAGACCAGCTGTGCTGTGTTGTGTAGACAAAATAAGCCTCCAACAGGCCGACGGAGGCCGATGGGGTCACCTTCGTGACCTGGGGATTCTCCACGTGTTAGCGAGTCGTCAACTGTTCCAATGGTTTGGGCTTCGGTTTGTGTCACTGTTCCTCTGGGCTGTGTGTGCGTTTACTGACAATATTCTAATTTTAGAGAGATGGAATGTAAAGAAAGAAAAAGGCGTTCATATACTCCTGACCCAGAAAGAGTCAGGTTGGTTCCGGTGGCCTGCCTTCTTCCCTTCCTTCCTTCCTTCCTTCCTTCCTTCCTTCTTTGCTTTCCCTTCTCCCCTGCCTCCCTCCTCCTCTTCCCTTCCCATCCCTTCCTATCCTTTCCCTCCTCTCCCCTCCCCTTCCTTCTCCTTCTATTCCCTCTCCCTTCTCTTCCCTTACTTTTTTTTAATATTTATTTTCCCTTTTGTTGCCCTTGTTGTTTTATTGTTGTTGTTATTGTTGTTGTTATTGATGTCATTGTTGTTGGATAGGACAGAGAGAAATGGAGAGAGGAGGGGAAGACAGAGAGGAGGAGAGAAAGACAGACACCTGCAGACCTGCTTCACCGCCTGGGAAGCGACTCCCCTGCAGGTGGGGAGCCAGGATCCTTCTGCCGGTCCTTGCGCTTTGCACCACCTGCGCTTAACCCGCTGCACTACCGCCCGACTCCTTTCCTTTTCCTTTCTTTCCTCCCCTTTCCATCTTTCCTTCTTTTTATATTAGAACATTGTGGTGAAGTCCACATACATAAAAATAGACCATGCTTGCAGTCCAGGAGGTGGTGCACTGGATAAAGCTCTGGGCTCTCAAGCATGAGGTTCTGAGTTCAACCCCTGGCATCCCAGGCCAGAGTGATACTCTGGTTCTCTAGCTCTAATTAGTAAAAAATTAAAATTAAAATTAAAAAGCCATATTCTACCATGTTGAGTTGCACAGCCCAGAGGTATTCAGTGCATCCACAGGGCTGTGCGGCCATCAGTGCAATCCAGTTCGAGAGGATTTGCACCACCCAGAAGGAAATGGCATACGTGTCAGGAGTTCTTCCCACCCCCCCCTTCTGACTCCAGCATGAATTCCCTCTCTCTCTTTATAGGTCTGCATGTTTGGGGTACTTCATACAAATGGCGTCTTTCTAAAATATTTTATTTATTTATTTATTAATGAAAAAGATAGGAGGAGGGGGAGCCCAGGCAGTGGCACACCTGGTGAAGCGCACACATTACAAGGCACAAGGACCTGGGTTCAAGCCCCCAATCCTCACCTGCAGGGGGAAAGCTTTACGAGTGGTGAAGCAGGGCTGCAGGTGTCTCTCTGTCTCTCTCCCTTTCTATCTCCCCTTCCCCTCTCAACTTCTCTCTGTGTCTACTCAATAATATATAGAAAGATAGGAGAAGAGAGGAGAGGAGAGGAGAGGAGAGGAGAGGAGAGGAGAGGAGAGGAGAGGAGAGGAGAGGAGAGAGAGAAGTAGACATCACCTGGTACATGTGTTGCTGGAGGTTGAACTCAGGACCTCATGCTTGAGTCCAATGCTTTATCCACTGTGCCACCTCCAGGACCACATAAATGGAGTCTTACATAGTATACCGCAGTATCTGACTTTTCACTCAGCGTCTTTTCTTGGTCCCTCCATTCTGTAGTATGAATGTGGACTTCTTTCCTCTTGATGGCAGAGTAATATTCCTCAGCATGGGCGTGCCTATTCCTGCATGTCCCCACGTATCTATCCAGGTGCACTCTTGAAGTCTGGTGGGCAGGTGGGAGAGGGCACTGTGATGCTGAGGTGGGTTAAAGAATGGGCCAACAGCACCAACGGTGTCAGTCTTAGTCTGGGTAACTCGGTCAAAACAAGGTTAGACCTGGGTCCTTGCACATTATAATAGTGTCTTCAGCTAGGTGTGCCGCCATCCAGCCCCTCTCTCTTCCTCGCTCTCTCCCTTTTCCATCTTCATTTCCCTCTGTCTTTATCCAATAAAGAAATAAATAAAATATTTTAAAATATTTTTTGACTGGGGAGACAGCATTATGGCTCTGCAAAAAGACGTTGCTGCCTGAGGCTCTGGGGTCCCAGGTTCAATCCCCAGCATCGCCATAACCCAGAGGTGAGCAAGGCTCTGGGCTTTTTCTTTCTGTATCTCTTTCCTTAAAATAAGTAAATAATTTAAAAGAGAGAGAGATTTTCATGCACTCTTTTTTTAAATGTATTTTCCCTTTTGTTGCCCTTGTTGTTTTTCATTGCTGTTGTAGTTATTGTTGTTGTTATTGATGTTGTCGTTGTTGGATAGGGCAGAGAGAAATGGAGAGAGGAGGGGAAGACAGAGAGGGGGAGAGAAAGACAGACACCTGCAGACCTGCTTCACCGCCTGGGAAGCAACTCCCCTGCAGGTGGGGAGCCGGGGGCTTGAACCAGGATCCTTACGCCAGTCTTTGAGCTTCGCACCAGGTGCGCTTAACCGATTGAACTACCGCCCAACTTCCTCATACAGACTCTTAAATGAAGCCGCACTTGAACCACAAAAGGATCGCAGATTCTCGTGGGCCCTCCCAGGACCTTGGCCTCACCATAGAGCAGTGATGGCAGGGACTGACCCAGTCTCCAAAGGGAGGCTGGAGTATCCTGCCCTGCCACTCGAGGAAGATGGGTCCTGAAATGACGCAGCCTGCACTGTTCCCAGCTGTGGCCATGAGCTGTGAGCTCAGACTGACTGGGACTCAGAGGTCACACAGGCTCCTGTGCTGAATATGAATATAAACATAGATGGGTCCTGGGCCAGGTGCATGGAGGGAAATAGTTAATTTTATCCTAGATTTTTTAATAATAGGAGCTACTCCCTGCCCTAATCCAACTTTCTGGCCCTTTTCTCTACTCTGACACCATCTTCTCTGACAATACTTTTATCCAACCTCGTGCTAGCTATCAAACTCAAGCAGAAGTAACTACCATAGTCACAGGCCCCTGGAAACATGCCTAACGTGGACTTCCTAGCTTCCTTCCACCCTAAGATCCCTAATCTCATCTGCTCTGTTCCTACCTTTTGGTTTCTGCTCATTAACCATTTTGTTTCACTTTATAACCTGCCACCTTCCAGACACCAAGTTGCAGATGCTCCATGATTCCATCCTGACCTCCCCGGGCAGATAACCTCACCCATGTGTCCTGGAGCCTCCCCTCCCCAGATCCCTGCCCCACTAGGGACAGACAGACACAGGCTGGGGGTGTGGATCCACCTGCCAACACTCATGTCCAGTAGAAAAGCAATGACAGAAGCCAGAACTCCCACCTTCTGCTCCCCATAAAGAATTTTGATCCACATTCCCAGTGGGGGAGAAGTGATAGGAGGAAGAGGATAAGAGGGCTCTGAACTCTGGCTCCATCAGGACCTGCAGAGAAAGGAGGAAACAGAGAGGGATATTTGGATGTATTAATGGGGTCAGGAGTGTCTTGGAGGGGCAGAGAGGACGGGACCTGGAAGAAAAAGAGAGTAATCATGTACAAATGTAGACAGAGTTGTAGAGATGACAGGTAACCCTTGTCTGCAACCTTGGGAGAACCATGGTGGTTTGCAATGAAGGGACTTGGGATTCAGAACCGTAGTGGTGGGAACGCTGTGGAGTTATGCCCCAGTTGACATGTAATTTTGTAAATCAATACTAAATCACTAATGAAATTTTTAAAAACGAACAAAATAAATAATAAATGTTAAAAAATTTAAATTAAAAAGTATGGCAGACGAAGGCCTAGGAGGATACTGAAAGTATTGTCTGGGAAAGTGTCAGAGTTGAGAATAAGACTAGACAGCTAGCTTAGGGCAGAGAGTAGCTCCCTGACATGGTCTAAAGGGCTTTTTAAAAATATTTATTTACTTATTCCCTTTCGTTGCCCTTGCTGTTTTTTTTCTTATTGTTGTAGTTATTATTGTTGTTGTCATTGTTGGATAGGACAGAGAGAAATGGAAAGAGCAGGGGAAGACAGAGAGGAAGAGAGAAAGACAAACACCTGCAGACCTGCTTCACTGCCTGTGAGGCGAATCCCCTGCAGGTGAGGGATCTAAAGTATTTTTAAAGGACCTTCATATTCATTCCTGAGCAGCTCTGCTTTAAGGCAGGATCTCAGCTTTAGTGTAAAAGCCCACTTGTGTCCAAACGTCTGAATGAACATTTGACTCTCCAGCAAGCATATCTGAACGGCCAAGATTTTTCAGTTCACAGTAGCTCAGTTAACACAGCTTCCAGGGAGCAGGGAGAACATAAGTCTTCTCTTTTTTTCTGCATCAGTCTCTTTCTTCTTCCTTGCTATGGGTTTCAAATCATGCCCATCTCATCAGTTTACCTAGTTGGTTGGCTGGTTGGTTGGTTGGTTGGTTGGTTGGTTGGTTGGGTTGATAAACTGGTTGGTTGGTTGGTTGGTTGGTTGGTTGGTTGGGTTGATAAACTGGTTGGTTGGTTGGTTGGTTGGTTGGTTGGTTGGTTGGGTTGATAAACTGGTTGGTTGGTTGGTTGGTTGGCAGGTTGGTTTGGTTGGTTGGTTGGTTGGCTGGTTGGTTGGGTTGGTTGGTTGGTTGGCTGGTTGGTTGGGTTTGTTGGTTGGGTTGGTTGGTTGGTTGGTTGGATGGTTGGTTGGGTTGGTTAGTTGGTTGGATGGTTGGTTGGGTTGGTAAACTGGTTGGTTGGTTGGTTGGTTTGGTTGGGTGGGTTGGTTGGTTGGTTGGATGGTTGGTTGGGTTGGTTGGTTGGTTGGATGGTTGGTTGGGTTGGTAAACTGGTTGGTTGGTTGGTTGGTTGGTTGGTTTGGTTGGGTTGGTTGGTTGGTTGGTTTGGTTGGTTGATTGGTTGGTTGGCTGGGTTTGTTGGTTGGTTGGTTGGGTGGGTTGGTTGGGTTGGTTGGTGGGTTGGTTTTTCCACCAGGGCTTTGTCTGGGCTTAGTTCCAGCATGGTTGTGATTCCGATATACCTGCCAGGCAGATTTTTTTCCAGATAGAGTGTGAGAGGGAGAGAGACACACAAGGAGACACCACAGCAAGCACTGCTCCACTGTTCTTGGTGGTTGGGAGCTTGAACCCATGTCCTGTTGCGTGGTAAAGTATGAGCGATCTCCTGGTCCCTGCATCAGCCCTTGGGTCAGATGCTTTCTCTCTACAGCTCTATGAGTGTCTTCCTTAAAATGAATCAAGTAGAGGCTAGGCAGTGTGGCACCTGGTTGAGCACACGTTACCATGTTCGAGGACCTGGGTTCAAATCCCCAGTCCCCACCTGTAAGACGAAAGCTTCACAAGAGGTGAAGCAGGGCTGCAGGTATCTCTCTTTCTCTCCCCTCCTCTTCCTTCCTCTCAATTTCTCTCTGCTCTTTCCAATAAGTAAATCAATAAATTTTACTTTATAAAAAATGATATAATATCAATCAAGAAATGAAACCTGCTAGGCAATGTCTTGTTCTGAAAATTCAGAGCAGACGAAAACATTTAGATTTAAATAATTACAGAGACCAGTGTGGGGACCATCTGGCCCTGTAATCAGTGAGGCACACAGAGACCCAGAGGGGAAGTGACTTGCCCAAGGTCACACAGTGAGTCTGCACTGGGCCCAAGTGGGTACCCAGGTCCCCCAGCACTGCCCAGAGAGGCCTAAGAATAAAGGTCACTATCTAAACTTCAAGGAGACACATACAACTTCCCCATCCCCGAGGAGACTCGATGGAGGGAATCATTGCAGACACCACTGCCACACACAAAAAGTTTTCAAAGCCTTTCCTAACCTAATATATGTAAAGAAATCTTTAGAGAGTCTTTCCCCATTAATCAGCTGTCAGCTAGTTCTCGGGGCGGGATGGAGAGTGCGGGATGGAGACGGCCGACTCACTTCCCAGAGACTGTCCTCGGGATTTCAATAAATGAGTTTTGCAGAGCTTTGGGGAAGGTGACTGGGCAAATGAGAAATAGCTCCAGCACCCCCAAATGCTTTGCACCAGCATGAGGAGCCCTCAGAGTCAGTGACTCTTGCACTTTGATGTGCACTGAAGTCAGATGGAGAGAGAGAGGGAGATGGTGAGAGAGAGAGAAATGGAGAGAGAGATGGAGAGAGAGAGGGAGAGAGGGAGATAGAGAGATGGAGAGAGAGACGAAAGAGAGAGATGGAGAGAGAGGGAGAGAGAGAGATGGAGAGAGGGAGATGGAGAGAGAAAGGTGGAGAGAGAGAGAGGGAGAGAAAGAGGGAGATGGGGAGAGAGAGAGAGAAAGAGATGGAGAGAGCCACAGCAGAGAGAGAAAGAAAACAGCAGAGAGAGTTGTGGTTCTGACCCAGAAAGTCTGACTTGAGGCTTGGAAGCTGCATTTCTTTCTTTTTTTAATTTTAATTTTATTTTATTTATTTATTATTTTCCCTTTTGTTGCCCTTGTTTTTTTATTGTTGTTGTAGTTATTGTTGTTGTTATTGATATCATCATTGTTGATAGGACAGAGAGAAATGGAGAGAGGAGGGGAAAATAGAGAGGGGGAGAGAAAGACAGACGCCTGCAGACCTGCTTCACCGCCTGTGAAGCGACTCCCCTGCAGGTGGGGACCCGGGACTTGAACCAGGATCTTTATGCTGGTCCTTGCGCTTCACGCCATGTGTGCTTAACCCGCTGCACTACTGCACAACTCCCAGAAGCTGTGTTTCTGACAAGCTCCCAGGTGGTGCTGGTAGGAGCAGACCGCACACTGAGAACTGTGGCAAATCGCCCTTGAAGCCATGCAGCTGGGGAGATGACACAGCTGGGAGAGATTTGGTCTTGCATGACTGAGGTCCCCAGTTCAGTTCCTAGCATGGACCAGAGCGGTACGGTACTCTGATTCATTCTCTCTCTCCCTCTCTCTCTCTCTCTCTCTCTCTCTCTCCAAAATAAATATTGGGACCTGGTGGCAGCACACCCAGTTAAGCACACATAGTATGAAGCTCAAGGATCTGGGTTCGAGCCCCCAGCTCCCCACCTGCAGGGGAGTCGCTTCACAAGTGGCAAAACAGATCTGCAGCTGTCTGTCTTTCCCTCTCCCTCTCTACCTCCCTTTTCTCTCAATGTCACTCTGCCCTGTCCAATAAAATAAAAGATGTCCACCAGAAGTGATGGATTTGTAGCACCACCACCAAGCCCCAGCAATAACCCTGGAGGCAAATAAATATTTAAAGTATATTTTACTTATTTTAATGAGAGAGCAATATATGGAAAGACACACGGAGAAAGATCAGAGCCCTGCTCAGCTCTGGCTTATGGTGGCACAAGGGATTGACCGTGGGACTTTATAGCCTCAGGCATGAGAGTCTCTTTGCATAACCATTAAGCTATCCCCGCCCCCACACACACAACCCTGCCCATATATATATATATATATTTTGCCTCCAGGGTTGTCGCTGGGGCTCGGTGCCTGCACTACAAATCCACTGCTCCTGGAGGCCATTTTTCCCATTTTGTTGACCTTGTTGTTGTGCTTGCTATAGTTGTTATTGTTGTCATAGCTGTTGTTGTTGGATAGGACAGAGAGAAATGGATAGAGGAGGGGAAGACTGAGAGGGGAGAGAAAGACAGACACCTGCAGACCTGCTTCACCACCTGCGAAGTGACTCCCCTGCAGGTAGGAAGCCAGGGGCTTGACCTGGGATCCTTACAACAGCCCTTGCGCTTCCTGCCACATGCGCTTAACCCGCTGCACTGCTGCCTGACTCCCAAATATATATATATATTTTTAAGACAGTCTTGACGAAAAGGTGACTAGGTGATGTGATTCATCCAGGGGCAAAGGAAGGTGGCAGCCAGGCCTCCAGACCTGACTCAAATCAGAGGTGGCGGGCACCTGCCCTCTGCTGTAAGCCCAGGAACGCCAGCCTGGTCCCTGCCACTCCGTGATGCCTGGCCCTGAGGCTGGCGCTGCCAGGTGTCCCATAGATAGGTTTGCAGGTGTTTTGCTATTGCGTGAAGATATATTAAACCAGTGCTTCTCCACACGCTCAGGGGACAGGAAGGAGATTCTGGAGAGATTCCACAGGGCTCGTGAGAGTATTAAGAGCTAACTGTGAGTCTCCTGTCTGTCTGGCCACTGGGTCGGGGGGGCTAATTAGGTGCCCATGGCACAAACAGTGACCCATAGTCTGTTTCTTTTTGTTGTGATGGCTTCCCTGTGAAGGCCTTAGTGCTCAGAAAGTTACAGCCTTCATCACAGCATGGTGGAACGTCCAGGAGGAAACTAGAGGACATAGTTGATGTATTTTTGTAGGCTTGGGGAGATAGAAAAATGGTTATGCAGAAAGACCTTCATGTCTGAGGCTCTGAGGTCTCAGGTTCAATCTCCAGCACCACCATAGTTAAGCAGTGCTCTGGTGTCTCTCTTTTTGTCTTTCACATTGAAATAAATAAAAATTCATACACACACACACACACACACACACATATATATATATATATATATATATATATATATATATATATATATATAGTAGATGCCTATGTAAAACATTATGGTCATATATTTTTTTATTTTAGAAAAAATTTTAAATTTTTATTGTTTTTTTTTAATGTTATTTACAAGGAACTATTGTCAGAAACAGGTTAACTTTGTACTGAGGTCAGTACTCAATCACTTATGGACTATATAAAAATAAGATCATTTGGTGCTGAAGGCCAAAGAGAAGTTGAGCTTGGAGTGGGGGAGATAGCATAATGGATATGCAAAAGATTTTCATGTCTGAGACTTTGAAGTCCCAAATTCAATCCCCTGTACCAGCTCGCCCTTTGAGGCAAGAGATGCTCCCAGAGGCATGAAGCGCTCCCAGAGGCAAGAAATGCCCTTTCGCCTGCTAGGCCTTGCCCTTTGAGGCAAGAAACGTTCCCCTTGGCATCACACTGGTTATTGCTGCTCGCCTATTTTGTTTTCCATGTCTTATGCCAGTTCTTTTGAAAACGCCTGTATGATATAGGTTTCTGTTCACCCCACAATCCTGATATTATGGCCATTAGTTAAAAAGAAAGGGGGAATTGTTGGTATGCTTCTAAAAACCCCTTCTGTTTCATTTGGCTTAAATCCCCCCTGCTTAACACTGCATTCAATTTACATAACCTCTGTTAACAAGCACCACCCTCCCTCCAGGGCATTGGTGGTTCAGTGGTAGAATTCTCGCCTGCTCCACCCCCTCTCCTTGTCACACCCTGATTTTCACCAGTCACTTTTCTCTCCACCCTCTCTGCGTTGCATCCTGTTCCCACCCTACTGGGCTAGTATATTTATAAGGACAAGATTGTAGTTTAGTTTAGCTTAGCTTGGTACAGATTGCGCTGCGTCCTGCATGAATAAAGAGATACTGCGTACAACCCAGCCATGAGTCCCGGGTCGTCTGTTACCCGCCGGTGAAGCCAGCCCGGACAAAACAACACAGAATCTTACCCCTTTGTGGAATAATACTGGCACATACAGTCTTCCGGGTTCTTGATCCATCGGTTTATTCTATCAGAGCACTGCGCAGCTCTGGCTTATGATGCTACAGCCAGTGGACCAACTTGAGGTCTCTGAGTCTCAGGAATGAACGTTGTTTGCAGGGCCAGGTGGAAGCTCACTCGGTAGAGTGCATAGGTTACCATGCTCAAGGACCCAGGTTCAAGTTTAATCCCCACCTGCAGGAAGGCAGCTTCAAAAGCAGTGAGCAGTACTGCAGATGTCTCTCTCTCTCTCTTTAAATATTTATTTATTCATTTATTAGCTAGAGACAGAGAGAAACCAAGATAGAGGGAGAGAGACAGACAAACACCTGCAGCCCTGCTTCACCACTTGTGAAGCCTCCCTCACAACAGGTGGGGACCAGGGGCTTGAACCCAGGTCCTTGCCTATTGTAATATATGCACTCAACCAGGTGTGCCGTCACCTGGCCCCCTCCCTCTCTCTCCCTTTCTAGCTCTCTATCTCACATGCTCTATTAAAAAGGAAAAAGACATAAACAAACACAGAGAACGGTGGAGCTGTGTGGGCAAGTACCAAGCCCCAATGATATAACTGTGGGGGGTGAAGGAGAAAAAGGAGGGGGCTGGGTGGTGGCCATGCAGTGAAGCTCACACAGTACAAGCTCAGAGCTTCATGCAAGGATTTGGGTTCGAGCCCCCAGCTCCCCACCTGCACACGTGGTGAAACAGGTGTGCAGGTGTCTCTCTCTCTCTCTCTCCCTCTCTGTCTCCTCTTCTCTCAATCTCTCTCTGTCCTGTCCAATAACAGGAATAAAATGGCCACCAGGAGCAGTGGATTCACAGTGCAGGCCCCGAGCCCCAGCCACAACCCTGGAGGCCATCCCCCTGGACTCACTTGCTTCATAAAGACAAATGGATGATGATGTCAGTGCTCACCCCAGTGTCTGAGGACTCAAGGAGCACGTGGAAAACATGCCAGCAGCAGGTGCAGGGGACGCTTCACAGGCGGCGAAGCAGGTCTGCAGGTGTCTGTCTGTCTCTCCCCCTCTCTGTCTTCCCCTCCTCTCTCTATTTCTCTCTGTCCTATCCAGCAATGACACCAATAACAATAATGACCACAACAAGGCCACAACCACAAAAGCAACAAAAGTGGGAAAATTAATAATAATAATAAAAATAATGACAATAATAAACAAGGGCAACAAAAGAGAAAAATGGTCTCCAGGAGCAGTGGACTGCAGGCAGCCAGCCTCAGCAATAACTCTGGAAGCAAAAAAAATAAAAAGTAATCCGGGAGTCGGGCGGTAGCACAGCATGTTAAGTGCACAGGGCAAAAAACACAAGGACCGGTGAAAGGATCCCGGTTCGAGCCCCCAGCTCCCCACCTGCAGGGGAGTCGCTTCACAGGCGGTGAAGCAGGTCTGCAGGTGTCTGTCTTTCTCTCCCCCTCTGTCTTCCCCTCCTTTCTCCATTTCTCTCTGTCCTATCCAACAAGGATGACATCAATAACAACAATAACTACAACAACAATGAAAAACAACAAAGGCAACAAAAAGGAAAATAAATATAAAATAATAATAACAATTAAAAAAATAAAAAGGAATCTTAACTTCTGCTGTGTGTCCTCATGATGGTTCTGGGGCGGTCAGAAATGACAGGAAGTACCTGGGGGAACACAGACTCTGCTGCACCAGGCCAGAACACCTGTTCCCCAGGTGCACCTGAGCGCCTCAGGGAAGGAAACTGCTGAACAGGAAGTGGGCGTGGTGATGGGTGTGGGCGTGGCGACAGGAGTGGGCGTGGTGATGGGTGTGGGCGTGGTGACAGGAGTGGGCGTGGTGATGGGTGTGGGCGTGGTGGGTGTGGGCGTGGCTTAGCAGGGAGGTGGAAGTGGAGGCGGGGCTGGGATGTCTACAAGATACACCTGTGGGCCGGGCTCTCTCTGTCAACATGGTCTCTCTGTCTACATGTAAGGGCTCTCTCTCTGTCAACATGGACTCTCTCTCTGTCAACATGTAAGGGCTCTCTCTCTCTCTGTCAACATGGACTCTCTGTCTACATGTAAGGGCTCTCTCTCTCTGTCAATGTGGTCTCTCTGTCTACATGTAAGGGCTTTCTCTCTCTGTCAGCATGGTCTCTCTCTCTCTCTACATGTAAGGGCTCTCTCTCTCTGTCAACATGGTCTCTCTCTCTCTGTCAACATGTAAGGGCTCTCTCTCTCTGTGTCAACATGGTCTCTCTCTGTGTCCACATATAAGGGCTCTCTCTCTGTGTCAATGTGGTCTCTCTCTCTGTCTACATGTAAGGGCTCTCTCTCTGTGTCAACATGGTCTCTCTCTGTGTCCACATGTAAGGGCTCTCTCTCTCTGTCAATGTGGTCTCTCTCTCTGTCTACATGTAAGGGCTCTCTCTCTGTGTCAACATGGTCTCTCTCTGTGTCCACATGTAAGGGCTCTCTCTGTGTGTCAATATGGTCTCTCTCTCTGTCTACATGTAAGGGCTCTCTCTCTCTGTGTCAACATGGTCTCTCTCTGTGTCCACATGTAAGGGCTCTCTCTCTCTGTCTACATGTAAGGGCTCTCTCTCTGTCTACATGTAAGGGCTCTCTCTCTGTCAACATGGTCTCTCTCTCTGTCTACATGTAAGGGCTCTCTCTCTCTGTCTACATGTAAGGGCTCTCTCTCTCTGTCAACATGGTCTCTCTCTCTCTGTCTACATGTAAGGGCTCTCTCTCTGTCAACATGATCTCTCTCTGTCTACATGTAAGAGCTCTCTTTCTCTCTGTCAACATGGTCACTCTCTGTGTCTACATGTAAGGGCTCTCTCTCTCTGTCTACATGTAAGGGCTCTCTCTCTGTGTCAACATGGTCTCTCTCTCTGTCAACATGGTCTCTCTCTCTGTGTCAACATGTAAGGGCTCTCTCTCTCTGTCAACATGGTCTCTCTCTCTGTCAACATGTAAGGGCTCTCTCTGTCAACATGGTCTCTCTCTCTGTCAACATGTAAGGGCTCTCTCTCTCTCTGTCAACATGATCTCTCTCTCTGTCAACATGTAAGGGCTCGCTCTCTCTCTGTCAACATGGTCTCTCTGTGTCAACATGTAAGGGCTCTCTCTCTCTCTCTGTCAACATGGTCTCTCTCTCTCTGTCAACATGTAAGGGCTCTCTCTCTCTGTCAACGTGGTCTCTCTCTCTGTCTACATGTAAGGGCTCTCTCTGTCAGCATGGTCTCTCTCTCTGTCTACATGTAAGGGCTTTCTCTCTGTCTACATGTAAGGGCTCTCTCTCTGTCAACATGGTCTCTCTCTGTCTACATGTAAGGGCTCTCTCTATCAACATGGTCTCTCTCTCTCTCAACATGTAAAGGTCTCTCTCTCTCTGTCTCTCCCTCTCTTGGCCCACGTGTATTCTAATGTAGATGTTCTCAGTTTTCCTGAATAATGTTTAAAGTTCCTGAAAATAATGGTTTCTCCTCAATTCTTTGGTGGGACTGTGTGTGAGGGGACATTGAGCCGTAATTCCCCCTAAGACAGTTCCAGGCTTTCCCATCTGTGTTTTTTTTGACTCACTTGCCAGCATCCTACTGACCAAGGCTTTTCCCAGAGCCCCTGCTAAGAAGAGGACGTATTGCGATGGCTGTGAAAGCAGCCCTAACCGTGTCTGGAGTTCCTTTGGGATCTAACTTTCCTGTTAATGATGGAAAGACTGAGACAGAGAAAGGAGAGAGAGAGGAGAGAGAGAGAGATGGAGAGAGAGGGAGATGCTGATCTACAACGTCACTGGCAGACACACAGAGGTGAGGATAGAACCTAGGACCTCGGTGGCTTACCCCATGCATCCTCTCACCACTCTGGCCAATATTCTGTCCTTCAGATACGTAGAGACAAACAGAGACAGAGACAGAGAGTGTGTGTTTGGCCTCACAGCAGCAAGGCCCTGCCGGCACTACCTTCCATGCAGTGTGCTGGGTCCCGTGAAGACCAAGACAGGCACCTTTCCTGAAGAGATCTTGCTGGTCCAGGGAGAGGTTTTGAGACATACCTTCCAACTTAACACTTGCGGCCGTCACAAACGGCTATGAGAGTCCTGGACCCTCAGCAACTGCTTCCCAAGCTCCTCCCTGGATGGGTAAGCTTGGCATCTCATTTCTCTTTTCTTCCTTTCAATACCTCATTTCAGAGAGGAGGGGAGAAGAGAGAGAGAGAGAGAGAAGGAGAGAGGGAATGAGTGAGGGAGAGGAAGGCACAGAGAGAAAGAGCAGATGCTGCCCTGGCTTACGGCTGAGCCTGGGGACTCCAAGCCACGGGCATGAAAATCTTTTTTTTTTTTTTTTTGCCTCGGGGGTTATCGCTGGGGCTTGGAGCTGACACTACAGATCCACTGCTCCTGGCGGCCACTTTTTCCATTTTATTGAATAGAAGCAGAGAGAGATGGAGAAGGGAGGGGAGATAGAGAAGGAGAGAGACGGACAGACCTACAGACCTGCTTCACTCCTTGTGAAGCTTTCCCCCTGCACGTGGGGAGCAGGGGCTCGAACCCAGGTCCTTGTATCCTCGTGCGTAGCACTACGTGCACTTAACTGGGTGTCCACCACCCGACTCCCCCCATAATCTTTTGCATAACCTGGTGTCTCCACATGCTTCTATTTGTCCCTGTGCTATTAGCAAGTCCCTTGTTTGTGTCCTCTGCCCTGCAGGGATTCATCCTTAGAGTTATGCAAGAGCTCTTTATACCGAAAAGACATGGGAGTCGGGCGGTGGTGCAGTGGGTTAAGCGCACGTGGTGCAAAGCGCAAGGACCGGCGTAAGGATCCCGGTTCGAGCCCCCGGCTCCCCACCTGCAGGGGAGTCGCTTCACAGGCGGTGAAGCAGGTCTGCAGGTGTCTGTCTTTCTCCCCCTCTCTGTCTTCCCCTCTTCTCTCCATTTCTCTCTGTCCCATCCAACAACACCGACATCAATAACCACAATATTAAAGAACAAGGGCAACAAAAGGGAAAATAAATAAAGATTGAAAAAAAAAAAGACATGGGCCTTCTGCAGCTGGGATGTTAGAAGCATTTCCTCCATCTGTCCCTGCCCTCTGGGCTTTCATCGTGGGCTTTCATCGTGGCTGATCTCTTCCCTGTGGGTGTGACTTTGTTTCACCCAGACCATTGACAGCCAGAGGGAGCAGCCTTCCCTTCTCCCAGTAGCTGCGACACCAGCGTGTTCCTCACCCCTCTCCCCCAGCCGGGGGCAGTCCCTGGAATTATTGCCCCCCCCCACATAATGAGAACCCCCAGATTGGAAAGTGGTCTATCAGGTTTTTCCACAAGTGCTAGGAGACTCCAAATCTACTTATCTCCCCCCCCCTACAAAGGTCACAGGTCATCACACCCCAGTGACCCCCTCCCCCTAAAAAAGGATAACTGAAGCCCCCCCTGGTGAAAACAGCTGGCTTGACTACTTCCTTCCTTCTCCTGGGAAGTAGGTTTCGGCTCAGGACTAGGAGAGGAAACTCAGAACTCCACCGGAATCCTCTGATAAGGCCCGCGCCTTCCTGAGCCCAGCTCAGAGCCCCCTGCGACCTCCCCTCAAATCCCCCGCAAGCTTCACCAGCTCCAGCTCGGAGAGCGAGTAGCAGCCCCAGGGAACCAAGTTCCCGAGGACTGAAACCAAGGCTGAGGCGGAGCTCACTGGGTCCCAGAAATCTATGTCCTTCTGCAGAGACCCCTGCACACCACCCCCTACCCCCGACAGCCAGCCGTTGGCTCTGCCACCTGTTTGCTCTGAAGCACCAGAAGACCTATCTCTCCACCTCGACCCCAGCATCCCCTTCCCCCAGGATGTCAGTAGCCTGATTCTGTACTCCAGAATATTGAGACGAGGATCAAGTTTTGTTTTCATTTAAATGTGGACAGGAAGTCTATGTACTGGGCCAGGCGGTGGCACCTGGCTGAGCTCATGTTACAGTGCACAAGGATGTGGGTTCAATCCCCTAGTCCCCACCAGCAGAGGGACAGCTCTGCAAGTGGTGAAGCAGGGCTGCAGGCGTCTCTCTCTCTCTCTCTCTCTCTCTCTCTCTCTCTCTCTCTCCTCTTCCCTCACCATTCCTGGCTGTCTCTATCTAGTGAATTCTCATTCTCTCTCTCTCTCTCTCTTTCTCTCTCCTTCCCTCTCCATTCCTGGCTGTCTCTATCTAGTGAATTCTCTCTCTCTCTCTCTCTCTCTCTCTCTCTCTCTTCTCTCTCTCTCTCTCTCTCTCTCTCTCTCCCTCCCTTCCCTCTCCATTCTGGCTGTCTCTATCTAATGAATAAAGATAATAAAACAATTGTATTTATTCATTTTTATTTCCTTATTGGGGCCATCAATGTTTTACAGTGGACAGTAAATACACTAGCTTATGCATGCATAACATTTCTCAGTTTTCTACATAACAGTACAACCCTCACTAGGTCCTCTGGCATCCTGACCCAGAACAATGATTCTTTAATTAAAGAGAGTCTTTATGTGTTTAAAAAGTGTCCAGCAATGCATCTCCTTAGACACATCAACGGTTCTTTATTCACTCGCAGCATTATACCTTATACCAACTAGTACCGATCGCATACCAACGGACTAATGACACCCACATCTATCGTCTGCGCACCAGCCCGCCCGTCTCCCCGCCCTTCCTCACAGTCATGCTTTTTCACTCACTCAGCAACTTTTCTCTTTTTCTGACACCAGGATAACCCTGTTGGGCCTTAGTAACCTGCCGTTTCTAGCTGCCATTTTTCTTTTCTTTTTCTCTACTTTTTTTTTCATTTTTTTAAAGTTTTTTTTTTAATTTTCTTTTTTTTTATTTATTCATTCCCTTTTGTTGCCCTTGCTGTTTTACTGTTGTAGTTATTATTGTTGTTGTTACTGGTGTCGTTGGATAGGACAGAGAGACATGGAGAGAGGAGGGGAAGACAGAGAGGGGGAGAGAAAGACAGACACCTGCAGACCTGCTTCACCGCCTGGGAAGCGACTCCCCTGCAGGTGGGGAGCCGGGGGGCTCGAACCGGGATCCTTCTGCCGGTCCTTGTGCTTTGCGCCACGTGCGCTTAACCTGCTGCGTTACCGCCTGACTTCCTTTTTTCATTTTTTTTTTATAGAGAGTGAGAGACGTAAAGAAACAGAGATGGGAGGAGAAGTAGAGACGTGTAGCACTGCTCCAGCGCTCATGAACGTAGACAGGGACTAGGAAACAGGACCAGAAGGGAACCCAAGCAGAACTCCGACTGGGCTTGATGCATTGCACCAAGTAAAGGACCCGGGGGTGGGGGGCCGTGTTCAGGTCCTGGAACTTGATGGCAGAGGAGGACCGAAGGGTTAGAGTGCTATGTGGAACTGAGAAATGTGACACATACACAGGTACCAAATACTGTATTTTACTGTTGACTGTAACCTACTAATCCCCCCAATAAAGGGGGAAACTATGAGCCCACATCTCCTCTGTGCTCCTGGGAGGCCAGCCTTCCACACACCTGACACATGCAAGCTCACAGGTGATGCACAGGTTACCCTGAGATGCAGAAATGACATGTGTGGTTCTGTCCCATCAGAACATGACACTCAGCCACCTCAGCTGCTACACAGGGAGACATTCTGAAGAGTCCAAAACAGCACCGTGCAAGACTCCATCAATTCTATTCTTTTTCAGGAAAGTTATTAGTGATTTAATAATGATGAACAAGATTGTAAGATCACGGGGGGACAGCTCCACACAGTTCCCACCACCAGAGCTCCCTGTCACACCCCCAGCCTGTGTCTGTCTGTCCCTAGTGGGACAGGGCTCTGGGGAGGGGAGGCTCCAGGACACATGGGGGAGGGCGTCTGCTGGGGAGGTCAGGATGGCATCGTGGCGGCATCTGCAATGTGGTGGCTGAATGGCGGTGAGATTCTATTCTTTATTACTGCTAAAGCAACCCTACCTAGGCCAATCAGAACAATTATTAAGGACATTAAGTTGAGCAAGATAAGTAACATTTAGAATGTTACCACTGTATTCTTACACAAACGCACTTAATCTCACCTGCACCACTCTACATAGTAAAAGCTATGTAGTATGGGGGCCAAAGTGATAGCTTAGTGGTTAGGGCACTTGCATTGCTGAGCAGAAAACTTGGGTTCAAGCCCAGGAACCATGGAGAAGGTGCTGCGACAACAGAGGAAGTTTTGGTTCTCTCTCCATATACAAACACACACACACACACACACACACACACATGCGTGCATATAGAGACTTATATTCTGAATTATAAAGACTCAATCCAGAGCAAAGAAACTGAGTATGCATGAGAGGTCTAGATTCCACCAGAAAGGGGGGACAGTGGCACAGCTGGTTGAATGCACATGTTGCAGTACACAAGGACCACGGTTCAAGCCCCCAGTCCTCACCTGCAGTGGGCAAGCTTCACAAGTGGTCCATCAGGGCTGCCAGATGTTTCTTGACTCTGTCTCCTTCTCCCATCTCAGTTTCTCTCTGTCTCTACCCAGTGAATGAATGAATGAATGAATGAATGAATGAATGAATGAATGAATGAATGAATGAAATATATTTTGGGGAGTCAAGCAGTAGCGCAGCATTGTAAGTGCAGGTGGCGCAAAGCACAAGGACCGGCATAAGGGTCCCGGTTCGAGCCCCGAGCTCCCTACCTGCAGGGGAGTCGCTTCACAAGCGGTGAAGCAGGTCTGCAGGTGTCTGTCTTTCTCTCCTCCTCTCTCTCCATCTCTCTCTGTCCTACCCAACAACAACAACTATAACAATAACAACCACAACAAGGGCAACAAAATGGGAAAAATAGCCTCCAGGAGCAGTGGATACATAGTGCTGGACAGAGCCCCAGAGATAACCCTGGAGACAAAAAAAAAGGAAATGAAGTGATGTGAGGGTGGGTAGGTGTCCGCTGGTTTTCTTGTCAGGATTTGTTTTATTGGTTTAGTGAGAGAGAGAGAGAGAGAGAAGCAGGAGCTGGGTGGTGGTGCACCTGGTTGAGCACACATGTTGCAGGGCACAAAGACCCAGGTTCAAGCCTCTGGTCCCCACCTGCAGAGCGGAAAGCTTTGCAAGTGGTACAACTGGGCTAAAGGTGTCTCTCTGTCTCTCTCCCTTTCAATCTCCCCCTTCCCTCTCGATTTCTGGCTGTCTCTATCCAATAAAGATAATTAAATCAAAAAAGAGAGAGGGAGGGAGTCGGGCGGTAGCGCAGCGGGTTAAGTGCAGGTGGCGCAAAGCGCAAGGACCGGAAGAAGGATCCTGGTTCGAGTCCCCGGCTCCCCACCTGCAGGGGAGTCGCTTCACAGGCGGTGAAGCAGGTCTGCAGGTGTCTGTCTTTCTCTCCCCCTCTCTGCCTTCCCTTCCTCTCTCCATTTCTCTCTGTCCTATCCAACAATGACATCAATAACAACAACAATAAAACAATAAGGGCAACAAAAGGAAATAAATATATATTTATATTTAAAAAAGAGAGAGAGGGAATGGACGGTTTGGGCATAACACAGGTACGTAGGATGCAGGGTTGACCTCACACAAGGCCGGTGCTATAGCCACTGTGCCACTTGATGGGCGCGGAGCCAACTATTTTAGGTGTCTACTAATCTGTCACATCTCTGTGGGGCACTGGGTTGTTGAAAGTCCTCTCCTGCTAGCTTTGTGACCCAGGACGATTGACTTCCCATTTCCGAACTTCTACCTCCTCACCTGCTAATAGAAAGCTACTGATGGCAACTTGATAAAATGATGAATGGGAAGATGGCATAGTGGTTATGCAAAAAAGACTCAATCCTAAGGCACCAGAGGTCTTAGCACCACCACAAGCCACAGATGAACTGGGCTCTGGAAAATAATAATAAGGGCAGAGGGTAGATAGCATAATGGTTATGCAAACAGACTCTCATGCATGAGACTCCAACAGCCGAGGTTCAGTCCTCCACACCACCATAAGCCAGAGCTGAACAGTGTTCTGGTAAAGAATAATAATAATCGGGAGTCTGGAGGTAGCGCAGCGGGTTAAGCGCACTTGGCTCAAAGCGCAGGGACCGGCAGAAGGATCCCGGTTGGAGCCCCCGGCTCCCCACCTGCAGGGGAGTCGCTTCACAGGTGGTGAAGCAGGTCTGCAGGTGTCTGTCTTTCTCTCCCCCTCTCTGTCTTCCCCTCCTCTCTCCATTTTATCTCTCTCTGTCCTATCCAACAACAATGACATCAATAACAGCAACAATAATAACTACAACAATAATGAAAAACAAGGGCAACAAAAGGGAAAATAAATATATAAAAATTATCGTCATCAATTGAATGATGTATGCAAAGTTCCTAGCTAGGTTCCAGCCCAGCGTGAGTGCTAGGCCACCATTACTGCCCACTGCTGCTATTGCCTTCTGGGAGGGTATAGAATTTACTGCTGCACCTTTTCTCTCCCTCCCTCTCTCTCCCTCTCTCTCTCTCTCTCTCTCTCTCTCTCTCTCTCACACACACACACACACACACACACACACACACCCTTCCTGAGCAAGAGAAATAAGGTTTTCTGCTCCAAGCCCTGGTTTCAGAAACTCAGCATTGAGGATGGGGGGTTGGTGGAATCGAGGGAGCTGGAAATTACAATGGAGGAAGGGGGAGCCTCTCTGCAAAGGCACCTTTTTTTGATCTGCTCTAACTGCCACTATAGAGAATTAGATGGAATTCATTTTTATGATGAAGGAATTAATGGTTATGGAGAGAATCGAGTTCAGGTGGAAGACTTGAATCCAAAGAAGGGAATAAAGCCTTGAAATTCAAATGAAAAATTATTATATAAGCATAAAGGAAACCTATTTTACACCTGTAAGACTAAATGTATAAATATGAACCAACGGCTCCCTCTGGGAGATGGGGATTGTGCCTTTAATTCACCTAGACAAATACGCTGTGCCCTCCTCCCGCTACCCCTGCCTTTCAGTGAAGACCTGCCACCCGGGGCCTACTCTCCCTCCACACCGGCCACCTCCCCTCTGGAGCCAGGTGGCTTCTGCACAAAGTCCTCCTGGGTCCAGAAACCTCATCAGGGCGCGCGTGTGTGTGTGTGTGTGTGTGTGTGTGCCTGTGTGTGCCTGTGGGGGGGAGAGGGAGAGAGAGAGAGAAAGGAAGAGGGGGAGGGGGAGAAAGGGAGAGAAGGAGAGGGAGAGAAGGAGAGGGAGAGAAGGAATGGAGAGAGAGAGAGGGAGAGAGGAATGGAGAGAGAGGGAGAGGGAGAAGGGGAGAGAGGGGGGGGTAGAGAGAGAGGGGGTAGAGAGAGAGAGAGGAAGGGAGAGAGAGGAAGAGAGAGAGAGGAAGAGAGAGAGAGAGAGAGGAAGAAAGAGGGAGGAAGAGAGAGAGAGGAGGGGAGAGAGAGGAAGAGAGAGAGGAAGAGAGAGAGAGGAAGAGAGAGAGAGGAAGGGAGAGAGGGAGAGAGAGAGGAAGAGAGAGAGAGGGAGAGAGAGAGGAAGAGAGAAAGAGGGTGAGAGAGAGAGGAAGAGAGAGAGAGGAAGAGAGAGAGGGAGAGAGAGAGAGGGAGAGAGAGAGGAAGAGAGAGAGGAAGAGAGAAAGGGTGAGAGAGAGAGGAAGAGAGAGAGAGGAAGAGAGAGAGAGGAAGGGAGAGAGGGAGAGAGAGAGGAAGAGAGAGGGAGAGAGAGAGGAAAAGAGAAAGAGGGTGAGAGAGAGAGGAAGAGAGAGAGAGGAAGAGAGAGAGGGAGAGAGAGGGAGAGAGAGAGGGAGAGAGAAAGGGTGAGAGAGAGAGGAAGAGAGAGAGAGGAAGAGAGAGAGGAAGGGAGAGAGAGGGAGAGAGAGGAAGAGAGAGAGAGAGGAAGAAAGAGAGAGGAAGAGAGAGAGGAGGGGAGAGAGAGGAAGAGAGAAAGAGGGTGAGAGAGAGAGGAAGAGAGAGAGAGGGAGAGAGAGAGAGGAAGAGAGAGAGGAGGGGAGAGAGAGGAAGAGAGAAAGAGGGTGAGAGAGAGAGAGGGAGAGAGAGAGAGGAAGGGAGAGAGGGAGAGAGAGAGAGGAAGAGAGAGAGAGGGAGAGAGAGAGGAAGAGAGAAAGAGGGTGAGAGAGAGAGGAAGAGAGAGAGAGGGAGAGAGAGAGAGGAAGAGAGAGAGAGGAAGAAAGAGAGAGGGAGAGAGAGAGAGGAAGAAAGAGAGAGGAAGAGAGAGAGAGGAAGGGAGAGAGAGGAAGAGAGGGAGAGAGAGAGGGAGAGGGAGAGGAAGGGAGAGAGAGAAGGAGAGAGAGGGGGGATAGAGAGAGAGAGGGAGAGAGAGAGGGCTAGAGAGAGGGAGAGAGAAAGAGAGAGGGGGATAGAGAGAAAGAGAGAGGCGGACAGAGAGAGAGAGAGAGGAAGAGAGAGAGAGAGAGAGATGAGGGACCCTGAAGCTGAAAACCCCTTGTGCAAGGTCATTCCAAAGGCTGCCTGGCCGTGCCACCGTCTGGTCCAGGCTAGGCCGTCAACTCCCAACATCACCCCAGCATCCCAACTCTGTCCTCCGAGCGAGCGCCTGGCTCAGGCGGGGTGTCATCTGCTTGATAAAGACAGAGAAACTGAGGCAGCCGGAGAGTAAGTGGAAGCTGGAAGAGAGTCAGCCGTGAGTCCAGGGGTCCCCAGCTGAAAGCACAGACAGACAGACGGCCGGGCCCAACGGCTTAGGCCCTGGTATGATCTCACCTTCTCTCAAATCTCCAAGTCTGTTTCTCTCTGTGGAAAACAAAGATGCCGACAGCCGCCACAAGGTGGCTCTGAGACAAAGTAGCCGTGTCTTCAGGGGCCGGCGTGGTGCACCCAGTAAGCAAGCGCACAGGGTACTGAGCTCCAGCACCCACACAAGAGCCCAGGCGGGGATCCAGGTTTCAGCACCCTCCCCCTTCGCAGGCGGTGAAGCAGAGCCGCAGGTGTCTCTCTTTTGCTCCCCCTCCTCTCTCAGTTTCTCTCTGTCCTTTCCAATAAAATGGAAAAAAATGGCCTCCAGGAGCAGCGGACTCAGTGCCGGCACCGAGCCCCAGTGATAAGCCTGGTGGCAACGAAAATAAAAGAAAATTTTAACTTAATTTGGGAAAATAAATGCAAGTGATTCGTATTGATGCCCAAGGTCAAAAAAATGGCATAGCTCTTCAGCCTCCTCCTTACTGAGTTGTGTGTTTTTCTTTCTTTTTCTTTTTTCTTTTTTGTATTTATTTATTTATTCCCTTTTGTTGCCCTTGTTGTTTTATTGTTATAGTTATTATTGTTGTTGTTGATGTCATTGTTGTTGGATAGGACAGAGAGAAATGGAGAGAGGAGGGGAAGACAGAGAGGGGGAGAGAAAGACAGACACCTGCAGACCTGCTTCACCGCCTGTGAAGCGACTCCCCTGCAGGTGGGGAGCCGGGGGCTCGAACCAGGATCCTTATGCCGGTCCTTGTGCTTTGAGCCAAGTGCGCTTAACCCGCTGCACCACCGCCTGACTCCTGTTTATCTTTCTTTTACTTATTTATTTACTTATTATCACGTAGAGAAATTGAGAGGGGGAAGGTAGACAGATAGGTAGGTAGGTAGATAGATGGATGATATGTAGACAGACAGACAGACAGACCTGCAGCTCTGTTTCACCACTCATGAAGCTTTCCCCCTGCAGGTAGTGACCAGGGGCTTGAACCTGGGTCCTTGTGCGCTGTAATGTGAGCGCTCATTCAGGGCTCGTTCAGGTGAGCCCCCACCTGGCCTCTAAATTGTGTGTTTTTCCAGAGACCGTGCTCAGCCCTAGAACCGCAGAGGTGGTTCTAGAAAAAGAAGCAAGAAAGCCAGCCGGCACGGAGTGCCAACAGTATTCCGAGCAGGTACTAGGCATTTCCACCCAGCTCTTATCACAAAGACTGAGCACAGTACCAGGGAGCATATTTTGAATTCTGCTGGAGCACCTCTCACCGTGTCCATGCACCCCACCCCCACCATGTTCCGGGAGGCCTGAGGAAACAGCGCAGAGAAAACTTGCCAAGGGACAGTCTCCCCGGAAACTGATGCTTCGCGAGATTCAAGCTGCCATCTCCCAGCCTTTTCCCTGGGAAGACGTCGTCTGTTTGTGCTGGAAGGATGTCTGTCTTCCTTCCTCCCTTCCTTCTTCTTTTTAAATGTCTTGTTATCTTTATTTATTTGATAGAGACAACCAGACGTCGAGAGGCAAGAAGGAGGTAGAGAGGAAGGGAGTCAGAGAGACCCCTGCAGCCCTGCTTCGCTGCTTGTGAAGCTTTCTCCCTGCAGGTGAGGACCAGGAGCTTGAACCTGGGTCCTTGCACGTTGCAACATGTGCTCGTTTAATCAGGCACTTCACCACCCAGCTCCTCTTCCTTCCTGTCTTTCTCCTTCTTAATTGTATTATTTTTATTTGATAAGGCAGAGAGAAATTAAAAGGAAAAGGGGGAAGAGAGAGAGAGAGAGAGACCTGCAGCCCCTTTTCACAACTTGTGAAGTTTCCACAGGCGAGGGATCAAGGACTTGAACCTGGGTCCTTGCACTTGGTACCAAGTGTGTTCAACCGGGTTCACCACCGCCCAGCCATGGCATGTGTTCCTTCATTCCTTCACTCATCCAGTGATGTTTATTGAGCACCTACTACAAGGCTCTTCGGGCTACAGCAGTGAAAAGGAGCCGGCACCCAGGCGAGGAGAGACCCTCCCTACTGGCTGGGCCATGGCAGCAGGGGAGGAGAATTGCCAGCTGGCAGAGGAAGGAGGAGTCCTGAGGACGGAGGAAACTCAATCCAGTCAACTTCTCTTAGCAACAAGCCAAGCTGAGGTGGCAACCAGGCAGCAGTGTTTGATCTTCTCCTCATTCCTGCCCCCTCCCACCCCCAGCAGCCTGGGCGCCTGGAGGGAGAGGCAGACTGGGCTTGTGGGCTTCCCCTGGACGGGCGCGCATGGCCCTGAGGTCCGGCCAGCCGGCACACCCTCTTTGATTTGTTTCAGGAAAACTCTTTGCCTGTTTCGTCGATGCTTTGCGATAAGGGAGTTAGTTGTCCATGGCGCAGCCTACAACCGTTACCGCTGGACTCTGCAAACCGCACTTGGAGAAGTCATCTGAAGGGGCCAGAGGAAGCAGCCCAGAGACAGCCTACACTTGGTCTTTTGTTCAGGCTGCTGGGAGCTGTGGGGGAAACTTCTCTCCCCAGTGGCTCCAGAGGCTCCAGGAAGCAGGCATTCCTCTTACATGCATGAGCCCCCACCTCCTCATATCATGTGTGAACACACACAGCAGACGTGCAGGCTTGGCAGGACCACTCAGGAGACCCATCTGCCCCACAACACACACACACACTCCCTCAGATTCTCACACACACACACACTCCCTCAGATTCTCACACACACACACACACACACACACACACACACGCTCCCTCAGATTCTCACACACACACTCACACACACACACACACACACACACACACGCTCCCTCAGATTCTCACACACACACACTCACACACACACACACACACACACACGCTCCCTCAGATTCTCACACACACACACACACACACACACGCTCCCTCAGATTCTCACACACACACACACACACACACACGCTCCCTCAGATTCTCACACACACACACTCACACACACACACACACACACACACACGCTCCCTCAGATTCTCACACACACACACACACACGCTCCCTCAGATTCTCACACACACACTCACACACACACACACACACACACACACACACACACACTCCCTCAGATTCTCACACACACACACATACGCTCTCCCTCAGATTCTCTCTCTCTCTCTCTCACACACACACACACACTCTCTCTCTCTCTCTCTCTCTCTCTCTCTCTCTCTCTAATAAGCACTCTCTAATAAGCACAGTCACCTCCATCCTACTCCATTTTATTTTTTGACCACTAGGGCTCAAGAAGAGGAACATTCTGCCTTGTCTTCCCTCTCCCCCTCCTCTTCCTAAGTCTGCGCCTGGCCACCTCAGGAATGGACAGGCAAGAGGGACCACTAGGCGCAGACAGGCGATGACTGGTGGCTACCACCACCACTCACCTGGAGAACAGGAATGTTAAGTCACACAACTATTTCTCTGGGGAGAATAAAAATGTCAAACAAGAAGACACTCCAGCTTCCCAGATGTTTCCTGCTCAGCTTTGGACAGATACTTCAAGGTCACTTAGAATCCTGCTACAGAGAGAGAAGGCGAGAAAGAGAGAGAGAGAGAGAGAGAGAGAGAGGAGATTGGGAAAGTGGAGGGGGGCAAGGTGTTCTTTTCAAAGGTGCCTCTTGAAATGGCACTGCGGAACCCTGGCATCCGGAAGCAGAAGTGAGCCTCCAGAGGGGCCTTTGTTCCTGGATATTCCATTTCTCCCCTCACCCCGGGCTGGGCCCAGCCCTGCTCTCTCATCCCCAGACATTTGAAGGCTGCATAATTCCGTTTGTGGATGTCTCTGACCAGAGCCTCTGAAAATGCAAAAGGCACCGCCGAAATCAAAACCCCTGGTTTTCAAGGTGGATTTATCATCCTTTAAAGGAAGATTGATTGGGTAATCACTTTCAGAAGCGCTCATCACGCAAGGATCTGAAAGAAAGAAAGAAAGAAAGAAAGAAGTAAATAAATAAGAATGTCCTCTCCCTTAGGCTGGTGGGGGAGAAGAGCTACTGGCCACTTGGGAACAGAGAACATCAGGCCCCAACTTTGGCTTTTAAGTGGGCTCACACTGTGTCCGGGTTCGAGCAGTCAGAGAAGGGACAGGTTCCCTAGTGCAAGCCTCTTTGCTCTCCTGCCCCTGCTCTGGGGTCTGACGTTCCCCCACTTCTTTGTGGTGGGGTTCGGAGGGTTCAACTTGGGAACTACGGGGGAAGAATTTCTATGAGCCCTGATGTGCGTATTAAAAAAAAAAAAGTGGCCGGGGGCTGGAGAGATAGCTCAGCAGGTAGGGAACATGTCTTGCTGTGCTTGAGACCCAGGTTTGAGTCCCAGCAGTAGAAGAAGCTTCAGCGCCGTGACGTCTCTTGCCTCGGCACCAGATCCACACAGCAAAGAAGCTAGCAAATAAACAGAGGCAGGGAGAACATCTCGGACTTGACAGAAAGACCGCATGGGTACTGCATGGGTGCTGCATGGGTGCTGCATGGGTGCTGCATGGGTGCCCGGCCATATCCTCACGGAAGAGAAGGCTCCGTTGGGGAGTCGGGCGGTAGCGCAGCGGGTTAAGCGCACGTGGCGCAAAGCACAAGGACCGGCGTAAGGATCCCGGTTCGAGCCCCCGGCTCCCCACCTGCAGGGGAGTCGCTTCACAGGCGGTGAAGCAGGTCTGCAGGTGTCTGTCTTTCTCTCCCCCTCTGTCTTCCCCTCCTCTCTCCATGTCTCTCTGTCCTAACCAACAATGACGCCATCAGTAACCACAACAAGGCTACAACAACAAGGGCAACCAAAGGGAAAATAAATAAATAAATAAATATAAAAATAAAACATTTCAAAAAAGAAAAAAAAGAGAGAGAAGGCTCCGTGGCCCGGCAGGAGGTACAGCGGATAAAGCACTGGACTCTCATGCCTGGGGCCCCAAGTTCAAACCCCAGCAGCACATGTACCAGAGTGATGTCTGGTTCTTTCTCGTTCTCCTATCTTTCTCATGAATAAATAAATAAACTCAGAGAGAGAGAGAGAGAGAGAGAGAGAGAGAGTTCCAGGTGGCTCCACAAAGAAAAGGGGCCCCTGCCAAAGGAAGCTGCTTCACCATGTGTGCAGTCCAGCCTGGCCCCCACTACACTGAAGGAGGCTTTGTTGCTGTGGCCTCTCTCCCTCTCTCTCTCTCTCCCTCCCTTCTTCCCTCTCTCCCTCAAAGAGAGAGATGAGGTGGGGGAAGGAGTAACTGGAAGCGAAGAGAAGGACACAGAGGGGTCCGTGCAGTGGACTGTGGGAGAGAGACAGACTGAGTGTGTGTGAGAGAGACAGAGACACACACAGAGAGAGATTTAGGCTGGGAGGCCAAGTCCAGCTCACACAGTGCAGGCTGGAGCCGCTGGGTGCATGCCGGGCGGGCGGCGTGATAGGAGGTCAGGGGGTGATTCTTCTCTGTTTAGGGGATGCATCGCTGAGGAGGCTGCTTAGCAGAGGAAGATGAAGTAGAGGAAAGATGCCCTGCTCCCCTCCCCCACTCCAGAGCAGCGGCCCCAGTTCCCAGGTGAACCCCCCTCTCCCCGGCTGATGTGAAATCGCCATTTCACCCCTCCACACTTCTTAATTGTTGTAAAAATCATTTGTGAAATCGGTCTCCAACAGGCAAGAACAGCCACGGTCATTGTGACAAACACCCACTCCCTCCCCCCACCGCCCCCGCCCTGTGCGGGGGCCCACAGGAGCCCAGGGAGTCCCCTGGTTGCTAAAAGGCAGGGTTTAGGGGACCCTGCCCTGGCACCCTCCACTGTCACCCACACGGCAGCAGCTGGGAGCCTTCTTCAAGGAGAGGTGGGGGGGGGGGTTAAGGAGGGCCAGGCCAAGTGACACCAGCCAGCGCCGGGTGCCAGGGGCTTCAGTGATCCGGGCTGCAGAGCTCTGAGCCGTGGGGTCCGGCCATGTGTTCACCTCACTCAGTCTGAGAGAAGTACAGTTTTGGCTGCAAAGCTTCTGCGGAAGGGGAAGGGCCGACTGTTCTAACCGTCTCCAGTCTTCAGAGCCAGTGCTTAGAGCCCTGCTGAGGCAAAGTGAAATGGCCACGGAGATCACAGAGACGCTCCCCAAGAAACGTGCATCTGCTCAGACTGGCCCACGGCCTCCCTAGAGCTGCACACGACCCCAACCTTCCGCCCCGGGCACGAGCTCACACAGACATGCTGGCCCTTCCTGCCACGATGTCTCCTGTCCTTTCAAGCAGGGAGCAACCAGTGATGAATGAACGCACAACTGGACACTGCCTCCCAGCTTGTGTGGGGATTCTGAATCACACTGCCAGAGCACTGCACAGCTCTGGCTTATGGTGGTGTTGGGGACTGAACCTGGAACCAGTGAGCCTCAGAAAGCCCGTTGTGTGAATCGCTGTTGTGCTATGTCTCCAGCTCTATAGACTGCATATGTCCGTTCATTCTGTTATTATATCTGTGAAATATAGCCAGTCTGGAGGTCAGGGCCTTCCAGCAAGAGATTAACTCCATCTACCCCCCTGCACACATGCAATTTCAACTCCCAGTGGACAGAGTGGGAGTGGCACCTTCCTTCCGTCCAGGAGGGGACCTGGGCACCCAGCTGAGCACCTGTGTGACAAGACCCAAGACCCAGATGGAAACCCACATCCCCACCTGCAGGGGGAAAAGCTTCTGGAGTGGTGAAGCAGGGCTGCTGGTGTCTCTCCTTCTCCCACCCTCTGTCTCTTCCATGGCTTTCAATTTCTGTCCGTCTCTATTCAATAAATAAATAAGATATTAAAAGGGAGGGCAAGAGTCCAGGAAATCTTAGTGTCCCTGTTACACTGGAGTTCCTCTCCCCCAATTCAGGGACCACTATGGAGCTTGAGTTTAGCATCCACAGCCCTCTCCCCCCACCACAGACACACGCACACAGCGGAGGGCCTCTCTGTTTTGAGCTGTTGTGAGGAGGAGCAAGAAGGTAGAGGTCTGTCACATGCTGAGAGGGCAGAGGTCACAGGTGAGGGAAAGGGGAGGGGAGGGGGCGTGCTACCCCCAGCCCCGGGGGAGAGGGCGGGCCAGGGGTGGACGGGGCGTGAGCCTGCGGACCCGGCTGGTTTCATTCTATTGGCTTCCAGCATCAGCCTGAGACGCTTTCCCCCTGGGAGACAAAAGGCCCACAGTGGTGGCGTCCTGCCCCGCTGGGAGGGCGTTTCACCCCCCAGGACTCAGTGTTCCGAGGCGAGGTGGCTGGTCCCTGGAGAGAGAGAGAGAGAGAGAGAGAGAGAGGGAGAGAGAGAGAGAGAGACACGAGGTGGCTGTTCCCCATAGGGAGAGAGAGAGATGGGGGGTGTGAGGTGGCTGGTCACATAGGTAGAGAGAGAGAGAGGCGAGGTGCCTGGTCCCATAGAGATAGAGAGAGACAGACAGACAGACAGAGAGAGCGAGAGAGAGAGACGAGGTGACTGGTCCCCATAGGGAGAGAGAGAGAGAGAGAGATGGAGAGAGAGAGAGGTGAGGTGGCTGGTCCCCCTAGGGAGAGAGAGAGAGAGAGAAAGAGAGAGAGAGAGAGAGAGGCGAGGTGGCTGGTCCCCATAGGGAGAGAGAGAGAGAGAGAGACATGGGGGGGGCGAGGTGGCTGGTCCCATAGGGAGAGAGAGAGAGAGAGGCGAGGTGCCTGGTCCCGTGGAGAGAGGGGGGGGGGCCAAGGTGCCTGGTCCTGTAGAGAGAGAGAGAGAGAGAGAGAGAGAGAGAGCAGACCATGGGGCCTCTGATCACCCCTACTGTGGTCTGTCTAACTGGAGCACCTCACCCCCTCTCAATAG
Organism: Erinaceus europaeus; assembly: GCF_950295315.1. NCBI lineage: Eukaryota > Metazoa > Chordata > Mammalia > Eulipotyphla > Erinaceidae > Erinaceus > Erinaceus europaeus. The sequence goes on from NC_080172.1 coordinate 117,250,043, forward strand.
ACACCCAGCACCACCACCCCCAGGGGCTCAGAAGGGACCCGCTCTCTCTCTTGCCATGGGACTTCAGGATCTTTTTTAAAAAGATTTTTTGTATTTATTAATGAGAAAGACAGAAGGAGAGAGAGAAAGAACCAGACATCACTCTGGTACATGTGCTGCCGGGGACTGAACTCAGGACCTCACGCTTGAGAGTCCGATGTTGTACCCACCTCCCGGACCCCTGGACTTCAGGATCCTAACTACAGGCTAGCTGTCCATCTTGGAAGGAAGTTCTTGACTGTGGCTTGGGAGTCTGAAACCTGGGAGGAAGCTCACCCAGCTGGAGGTGGAAGAGTCCCTAACTTGTCCTCCACAGAAGTGATTTCTCTGAACTAACACTCTCAGAGATGACAGCTGGAGACCGGGACCCAGACAGCATTTCACAGAGAAACTCAGAGCCCTCACACCACCTCCTGGAAGGCACCCTGAGCAATTCCTCAAGGGTCCCGCTCACAGTAACATTGGGGGGGGGGGGGGGAGTGAGACCAGGGAGGTGACAAGCAGAAAAAAAAAAACAAGAACCAGGAAGAGGCTGGACCCCAGGCCAACACTCCCGGGACTCTGAGCACTGACTGGAAGCTGGAGCCAGGGACGCCGGCCAGCCAGGGACTCAATGACCCAGCCCACTTGGCAAAGTTATCCATCTTCCCTAGTCTCTGGGTCTCTGTCGCCTCAGCTAAGGGGCAGTTCAAAGCCTTACCATAATAATAATAATTATTATTATTATAATGATGATAATGTTGATGTCGAACTAGAGATTGGAACAGAGGGGGGGATTTCGTTGGCGATTTCTTTTCCTTACTGGTCCCTGGCTCCCTTCCGCCCAGGCGCCCTGGCCCCTTCTCTCCTCATGAATAAAAGAAAAGTCCGAACCTATCAGATCTCGAGGGCCGCAGCCTCCTTGCCTCCTCCGCCTCCTCTCAATTCCACTTTTACTCAACTTCCCGGGCGGGCAGATCGCTGCCCACTTCTCTCTCAGCGCCGTCACCTACTCAGTCGCCTCCTCCTCCCCAGCCCCGAAACCCGAGAGGCACCTTCTTTCTCCCCAAGTCTTCAGGGGGTGGGGTGGGTGCTGAGGCCAGGAGGGGCGCACGCCTGGGGGTCTGGACAGAGCCAGTGTGTGCAGGAGCAGGAAGGCGTGGGGAGGAGTGTGGAGAGGGAGGAGGGCGGAGGGAGAGCTAGAGGAGAAATATATCAATAAATCCCAAAGAGAAATCCACTCTCTGGTCGGCCTCTCAGCTCAGAAACTTTGGCCCGGATCGCGAGTAACCGGCCCGCCCCTGGGAGGCCCAAGTCCCCTGCCCTGCTCCTGGCACCGGGCACCAGGCACCCGGCGGACTTGGGGTCCGTGGGTCTGCTGGTTGGAACTTCCCTGTCGCCACCTCCCCTCCACCCCCCTAGCCTCACCCCCCTTTCCCCAAGCTTCTGGGCTCAGCAGGCTGCTGCAGGGGGGTGGGGTGGGGGCAAAGAGAGCCGTGGACAAGGAGAAGAGGGTTTTTTTTTTTTTTTTTTTAAGAGAAGAGGGAGGAGGAGGAGGAGGAAAGAAAGAAAGAAAGAAAGAAACAAACGGCAGCAGGGGTGCCGGGAGCGCCCTCGGCCGACTCGGGACTGGTCCCCGGCGTGCGCGGGAATGGCTGCCCTTCCCGGCTCGGTGCCCAGGATGATGCGGCCGGCGCCCGGGCAGAACTACCCGCGCACCGGCTTCCCGCTGGAAGGTAAGTGCCAGCCCGCCGCCCCGCTCCCCACGGCGAGAACCCCAGGCTGGGAGCAGGGGTTGGCATCAGCCCAGGGGAAGGGGGTCTTGGTCTCTCCCGGGGCCAACGCAGGGCTCCGGACCCAGGAAGTTTGGGGATGCCGGGGCTGGTGGCAATTGGGGGCCGCCTTGACCTGGCTCCGTGGCACCTTTTGGCTGTGGGGTGCCCGCTCCAGCCCCCCTTCCACCCTGCCTGCCGCCGCCTTGCTTCTCTGGCTCCAGACTTCTTTCTTTTCTACCCAGAATGTCTCTCTCTCTCTCTCTCTCCCTCTCAGTCTCTCTCTCTCCCCCATCTCTTTTCTTTCGAAACGCCAAACTCTGCCCAGCTGAATGTGTCCCCTCTAAGAAGGCTCCTCCTGCCTGAAGTCTGGAAACAAGCTGTCTGGAGCCGTGGCAACTCTTCCAGCATGCTTCCCCCTAAAACTTTGTCTCTCGGGCTTGGGGCCTCTGCCATGTCCCGGGAGAAAACTTGTAGCCTTCCAACGGGCCGCAAGTCCTCAGCCCGGGGGAAAAAAACGTGAACTTTGCAACGTGTCTCTCGGACAACACCACCCGAGGAGGGCCTAGTGGAGCTTCCCTGTTGCAGGGGAAAAAAAAAAAAGCCAAGGAAAGAAAACAGAGGGTCCTGCAGCTCTGATTTCTTTCCGACCCCGAAGGCCTTTTGGCTTGTCAGCTGCAGGGACCCCCGGCTTCAAGGCAGCTTTCCTTGCAGGGTGTCGCCGGGAAGCGGCTGGAGACCCGCGAGGCTTTTTTAATTTTTGTGTTAATTACTCTCGCCTTTGCTAGGAGCTCCTAGTGCGTGAGGAAGAGGGGGAGCCGGGTAGGGAAGGAGGGGGTCCTCTGGCCGCCAGCCGGCGGGGTCCCCGCACGAGGCTGCAGCGAGGAGAGCAGCTCCGTGTTCAAGTGTGCGGGCTGCCGGCGGGGCGGGAGGGCGCGCGGGCCCGGGGATTTGCAGCCGCCTCTCCTGCCGCCCTGAACGCGCGCAGCGGATTAGGACAATATTTGCCCAACATGACGGAGAATACTGAGGAGAGCTGGGCGCCCGGTGCTGAGAGCCTCTTGAATATAAAGTTGGGCGCTCAAGAGCTGTTGAGCGCTAATGGCATATCCCGCCACGGAAGCCGAGAGACTCCGACTTGGCGAAGCACGATTTCTGATTAAATCTGAGGGTGGCTTCAGGCACCTACTTTTACAAAGAGAGGTGGTGGTGGTGGAAGGGGGTTGGAGCCTCTGTTTGCCTCCTCTCCCTTTCCAATTAGACTGGCAGCTTGCTCCACTCCGGCTGCTGTGAAATCGTTCTAATCTGATCTATCTCTGCAGCGGGCCGAGTCCCCAAATTGGGGGGATGGAGGCCGGATTAGTGCACTGGTGTCCCCCTTCCCTTCCGTGAGGGAATTGTATTGACTTTGCATTAAGGCTTCACAGGGTCTCTCCCCCTCCCCAACTCACCCACCCGAGGAAGAAGGGGGGCAGCACTAGCATTCTGCTTCCCCCAAGTCCCCCACGCCCCGGGGACTCTTGGCCATCTGTGTACCAACTCTTAGAACCCACAGGGACATGGACTGCTCTAGCCAAGCAGGTATTTGATTCAGAAGCTTGCCAGTAATGGGGTGTGTCCCCCCCCCCCCAGGCCAGATCATCCCAAAGCAAAATGAGAACTTGGAGAGGGATTTGGAAGCCAAAGGAGTCTCTCAAGTCACAGCCAGGTGTCCTAGGGGCACAGTGACCAAGGTGTGAGGCTATCTTTCCCTCCACAGGGCTTAGGCTGTTCAACTGGGGGGTAGAGCAGTTGGCTCGCGCGCGCATCAGGGCTGTCAGTATGAGTGATCAACCGACCCTCTCCGGCCCCCAAGAAGGTGTCTGGGTTTTGACAAGCTAGTGTAGGGACCTGACCGCATGGGCGACATCTTTCCCACTGTTGACCTTGCTAAGAGATGGGCAGGACTGTGTCCTAAGCTGCATTTTGAAGACAGAGAAATGTTGGTTCCTGAATCCACAGGCTCCACCAGCCTACCCAATTCAGAAACACGCAGACACCCCCCAGGTGTGTCTTCACTTCCCAGGGTGCGGTGAGACAGGAACACAGAGTATCTGAGGGAATCTTGCAGCCTTCCAGGACCCCTCTCTCTCCATCCCAGCCTGACTTACCCTGGGCCTCCCCTTCCTTGTTTCCCTCCCCTCCTTAGTGTCCACCCCACTGGGCCAAGGTCGGGTCAATCAACTTGGCGGGGTCTTCATCAACGGACGACCCCTGCCCAACCACATCCGCCACAAGATAGTGGAGATGGCCCACCATGGCATCCGGCCCTGCGTCATCTCCCGGCAGCTACGAGTCTCCCATGGCTGCGTCTCCAAGATTCTCTGCAGATACCAGGAGACTGGGTCTATCCGGCCCGGGGCCATTGGCGGCAGCAAGCCCAGAGTGAGTGTCTTTGCACGGGACTGGTAGGAAGCCTTCCCAGGGTTTGGGAGTCACAATGCTGGCCCTTCTCACTCACTCACTCTCCAGGAGCACAGTGAGAGGATGTTCCTATAGCCCCCCACCCCACACACACACACTTTATTTGAATGTCTCAGGAATGAGGATAACTACAGCCCAGGTTGTCCAAAACTTGAACGCGAATGAATCACTCCTGGGCTGCGCCTACATTTGCCCAGACCTTCTGTCTCTACCCCAGACCCAGGAAAACCTTCTCCCATTTTTGCCTGAAATGGGACTGGTGGGGAGCCTCCAGGAGACCCTAATTCGGTTTCCACACCCTGGTACCTTTCTTTCCCAGAGCACTTCTCTGGGAGCCAGGAAGGGCTTCCTGGAAAGACAAAACCAAGCTTAGAAGGGTGATGGGGTGACCAGAACCACCCTTCTGACCTGAGGCTCTCAGGAAGTTGGTATTAAAACTCTCTCCCTCTCCCACCCCACCTTTCCACTCCTGCTTTGCCCCTCCACCTCTGAAGCAGGTGGCCACTCCGGACGTGGAGAAGAAGATCGAGGAGTATAAGAGGGAAAACCCAGGCATGTTCAGCTGGGAGATCCGGGACCGGCTGCTCAAGGACGGGCACTGTGACCGCAGCTCTGTGCCCTCAGGTGAGAAGGCAGCTGAACGGAGGGCATCCTGGGGGCAGGGGCGACCTTGGAGGACAGGTGTGAGGGAAGGGAACGGCCGTGGAAAGAAAAGGCATCAGAGGATGTAAAAACCAGAAGAAAAACAGAAGAGGAATAAGTTAGAAAAGGGAGAGATGGGGGAAAAGAAAGAAAGGGTGGGGAAGAGAAGGGAGAAGCAGCAAGTTTTCCCGTAAGGTGGACGCATGAGCAAGTCCCCTGTGAGTTTCCTAAGAGCCGCGGTCCCTGCTAGGAGAGCTGATCCCCCTCCCCTCGGTCTTGGCTACCACCACTGGGTCTCTAAAAATGGACGTTCTGAACCACACTGCCTGTAAGAGGGGAAATGGGCTGTGTGTGTGTGTGTGTGTGTGTGTATGTGTGTGTGTGTGTGTGTGTGTGTGTGTGTGTGTGTATGTGGGGGGGTGGCAGGTGATGTGTGCCCCCAGGCAGGTCCTGAGGAGGTGAGGAGACATTTAGGGCTGGTGCCGCAGGTGATGGGGTGAGACACCAGGAAGGCCCTAGGCAGTCACCTGCACTGAGGTCTCCCGCCGGCCTAAGCGTGCCAGGTGTCTGCACCTGAGACTCCGGGTAGGTGTGAATGTTCAAACGGCATGGGGTCCGGCATGCCCCCCACCCCCGCACCAAGTGAGAGGGTGAGAAGAGGGGGACTCTCTAACTCTCTCCCAGGGCCTCAGGTCCAGGGGCCACTTCCCCGCCCCAACACCTTATACTCTCTCTTTTGCCTTTGACTTTCTGAGGTTTAGTGAGTTCGATTAGCCGCGTGCTCAGAATCAAGTTCGGGAAGAAAGAGGAGGAAGAGGAAGCTGACAAGAAGGAGGATGACGGAGAGAAGAAAGCCAAACACAGTATTGACGGGATCCTGGGCGACAAAGGTAGGGGCCTCCCAGGGTCCCTGCAGCCTCGCAGCCTGGAGCGCGGGGAGGCGGGGAGGGGAGCTGGGGGGGGGTGTCCCAGGGTTGCGCAGAAAGCCTCCTCTTTGAGCCCCGAGCCCGCCCTGCTTGGAGTGGTAGAGCTGGGGCGTGCACGGCCGGCCGCGGTCCCGGTCCCGGGGAGTCCCTGTGCGCCCCCAGGTCCAGTACGCACCCCCGGCCAGGTACACGCACCCCCGCGCCGTATCCAGCCTGTGTTTCTTGGTGGTGGGTTTGGGTGTTGATCAATTATTTATAGGAAACTTGAGTGAGGGGGGCAGAGGGGGGACGAGGAAGGAGGAGCCGGCCCGGGGCTCCCTGAATGAATTTGTTAACCAGACCCACACAAGGCCCTAAACGGTCCCTTGAAACTCCGCCTGACAGCTGACTGACCGCTGCAATCAATAAAAATTAGCGAGGTCCCTGTGGGCGGCCGCCAGAGCCTCAGCCCTGCGCGGCCCAGGTGGGGAGTGGGGGGACCCCGGGGGCTGCGGGTGGCCTTGGAGGTGCTGTCCTGCTCTGCGGGGACAGGAGTGGAGGCTGAGACCCCAGACTCCCACACTGGAGGCTCTCGGTGGGTCGGGGGTGGGTGAGTGGACGCGCCGTCTCCTGGTCTCCTCGCAGTTCCCCGCCTCTCGTGGGAATCAAACCTGCCCTAAGCTTTCCCTCTGCTTCTCTTCCTCCAAGCTGGGGAAGGGGGGGAGTGAGCTTTTTTGTCAACTGGCTGGCAAGTTGCTGAGAAGGGAATGTCTCCAAATTGTCTTCTGAGATTTGGTGAGAGTGCCAGTTAGGTCGTGGGGACCTGGGCCCACCCAGACCCCCCACCCCAAGCCAGCTCAGGGAAGCAGAGACCACAGCAGGGAGGTCCTTCTGACTTGGCGTGGGGGCAGCGAGTGAGCGAGTGCCTGGACTCCGGGAATAAACGTGTCGGACACATTTAGTCCTTGCCTTCCAGGCTTCTCCCCAAGTCATCTCCCCACTGCCCCTGCACTCCAAGTCCGGGTTTTTCTCCAGTTTTTAGTTGTCTGTCCCAACTTTGAGGATGAACTTTGAGGATGACAACTTTGAGGATGCCAACCCCTCAGTGAAGTCCAGTTCCCACAAGGCCTGGTCCAAAGCGGGGTGGGTTGGGGGGACAGGGGCAGGCAGCCCCTGTGAAAGCATTCAGGCACCGGGGCACAGAGCTGGCTCTTGACAGTCAGGCCCCAGAGAAACCCAGTCCCTGGCAGGACAAAGGGCAAGGGAAGAAAGGGAGGGAGTCTGTTGGCACCCTGCTGCTCTGGGGTCTGCTCTGGGAGGCTGACCCGCTCAGCCTGCAGTCCCCAGTTCTACAGGGTTAATGCGAAGCCCTGAGACCCCTAAGGGAGAGGAAGGAGGGGCTCAGCCCTGGTTTCTGTTTGGATCGAAAAGGAACTTTGTGTGTGTGTGTGTGTAAGAGTGAAGGGGCCTTAAGACTTTAAAAAATGATTTTTTCCAACCCCGCCGGGTCACCACTTGTGAGAGGTGGTGGGAGAGAAGCCGGAGGCTTGGTTTTCTTGGGAGACCTGAGCTGTGCGTCCATGGTGGGGTTTTATCCAACTCTGTTTGTAAAGAAAAACAGTCATATTTTATTTCCCTGAGAAAGCAGGAAAGGATGGTGGTGGGGGCAGCTCTGGGGTGGGGAGAAGCGGGTGGTTTGATGAGATCTTTGGCTCAGGGGAGCCCCGGGAGCTCTTGCAAAGCCAAACAAACTGGCATCTTCGCTGGAGAGAGGTTCTCTCTGCACCAGAACCGGGAAGCACCCACTCTCCCGGGTTTAAGGAGGAACCTGGCAGCTCCAGAGAGGGGCAGTACACACACAAGCATGAGAACCTGGGTCAAAGTTGCAGGAAAGACTGAAAAGTGATGGGTCTGGTGTCCCAGAAGCCCCCCTTCCCCCAGGCAGGGCGGACACAAGGACTGAAGGCCGGCCTTGTTCATGCCCCGTCTCCCCCCTCCCCCCTTGATGCTTTGCCCACAGGCCTTCGGGCCAAAGTGCTGAGCTCCATGGTGGTGGCCTCTGGGGGTGGGTGTGAAGGAGCGGTAGGTGAGGGAGCTGCCCCACACACACACCTGCGAACACCAGTGCAGCCACTCAGGGGGGAGCTCCCTGCCTCTGCCCTCAGCCCCAGCAGTCAGGTTGACGGCCAAGTTAAAGGTGAAAAGGCTTCGCAAATACTGCCCACGTTGGCCGGCCGGGTGGAGAGAGCTGTCGTTCCCACCCACGGGCAGAAACTTTGTTTTGGCTTCTAGCTCTTGACAAATGCTTTCTCCAGGGGTTGCCCCCTCTCGTGGCGGGGAGCCCAGGAAGAAGGGGTTTAAAGAGCTCTCCTCTTTAATCGCTAAAGAGAGATCCCTCCCTGAGTCCGTTTCTCCCTATCGTCCGCTTGGCATTTAATAATGTTAAGACTTATTAGAGCTGGTAATGAAAACTGAGACTGCTGAATAGGGAACGGTGTTGCAGAGGGGGTGTAATAGCTCCCAGGCATGGTAAGAAACTATTTATCCGCAATCAGTCCTCACGCTCAGAGTTGGAAGCACAAACGTTAAGTTGAAGGGTTTTAAAGCAGATTAAATTGAGCTTTTTATTTCTGTGCACTTTCATCTCTCAACAGTCCTGCTCCCCTTGGGCTGATATTCATGAGGCTGTTCATATATATTTTCTTTCTTTTCTCCCTCTCTCTCTCTCTCTCTCTCTCTCTCTCGCTCTCGCTTTTATTCTTGTTAAGACTGAGTTATTAGGACTGTTGGTTGTGAGAATTCTCAGACCACTGCAGATAGAGGGTTTGCCTGAAAATGCCTGCCCTCACCCACCTGGACTCTCCCCCTCACCCCTTCCAACCAGGGAGAGGGTTTGCAGAAAGACGGGCAAGAGAAAGAATTCCCCCAGCCAGGGCTGGGGTGGGGGGCTTTCTGTGGAGAATATGATAGGTGTTTGTAAAGAGTCAACTCGTAGTCCTCTGCGGGAGATGGGGCCAGGCAGGCATAGGAAGAAACAATAGTGCCAAAGCCTTTCCCTCGGACTTACGCCGAAACTGACCAAATCAGATTCAAGGCTCCACAGGAATCTCTAGGGCACAAAGCCCAGCAGGGTCACAATCACGATGAAATCAGAGGGGAGCTCCCAAGGTTTAAAAGAAGGGAAAACGTGTGCATGTTTGGGGCGGGGGGGACTCACATCCATCAGAGAATCTGTGGACTTTTTCATCTGAAAAGAAAATGAAGTGTGTGTTGTGGGGGGGAGACTGGAGTTGTGTGTGGGGCAGATCTGTTTTGCTTTGCATTTTTTCTTAATTTCTTTTTTTGAAGGTGGCAAAGGTGCAGGTGTGGAGCGGGGAGTGACTCGGGAAGGAGGGGAGAGCCTGAAGTGTGGGTTTTCGACACTTGTACTGGGAGGTGGGGAACAATCTAATTTGGCAGTGACGACGGCTGCTAATGCAGTTTTCGGTGGTGAGCTACACTAGAGGAAGCTGTTTTGATTGTGTGTACAAGGACCTGCCAAGTTTAATTAGGCTCCAGGAGAGAGAATGAATAGGGGAAGGGGGGGAAACTCCCCTCAGCCCCCCTCAACCTCCCCCTTAGCCCACACCAGTTTTTTTTTTTTCCTTTTCCCGGCATCACACCTGGAAGTGTGGAAGTGGCATTGTTTCTGGGAGAGGCTAGAGGACTGAGGAAGGGATGGAAGGGGAGGGAGTAGGGTGGTGGAGGGAGAGGGAGACCGAGATAGTCCATTTATCAAGAAGCAATCTGCATTGATTTAAACCAACAAGTTCCCTCCTCTGTAAATGTGTGTTTAGAGAAAGGTAATTGACACTCCACCAAATCAAAGGATTACCCTGGGTTGGCAATCTAATCAAACAGAGTCCAGGCGGGATTTGAGTCTGTTCTGAGTTGGATCAGCTTCGCATAATGGGAGCTCGGAGGAAGATGGGAGGGTGTCAGGCAATTCCCCGGCTTTAGGCAGTGCTGGGCTGTGGGTATTCCGTGAGGCCGGAGGGAGTGAAGGGGGAGGAGAGAGAGAGAGAGAGAGAGAGAGAGAGAGAGAGAGAGGTTCCACTGCAGGGGGGGGGTGAGGGGGTGTGAGAGGGGGACCAGCCCAGCAGAGGGAGGGGGCTCCTAGAGTAGTGTGGAGCCCACACTGGGCTGACAAGACTCCCCCTTTCATCCCCCCACCCTCTACGGGTGAAGAGAGGGAGGAGCGGGAGGGAGCTGAGACTAAGGAAAAACAACAATGAGATAACTATTACAAAGGCAAACACTGCCTCTCACCCGCTCACAGCCCCAGAACTCGAGGTAAATAAACAAAGTCAGCAAAGTGTCTGCCAGATAAACTCGTGAGCAAATCGAGTGTGACGGGCAAGGAGAGAAGAGACAGAGGAAGATAAGGCTGGGGGGGGGGGGTGGTCAATGAGCATAATCTAATAGAAGGCATTTGGAAAACAAACTTTAAACAAGAGAGAACAGACTAGCAGCGGGATAATTACCCGCCCGTCCCAGAGAGAGGGAAGCAGGCAGAGGGTCTGCTTGGCGCTGGGGAGGGGCGGGGCACAGGAGCCAAGGAAGAGCTGTTTATTGGAGTGAGGGGGTGCTTCTGGGGCTCTGAGGGAGCCGGGAGAAGGTCCTGGGCGTGTGCTAGAGGAGGGCTGGGTAGCCAGATGGAGGTTCCCCGCTCAGCCCAGGCTCCCGGACCGGCACAGTTCAAACAGGGGTGGGCACTGCCACACGCCGCCTGACACTTACAGGCATTTGTACCTAAAAGACTCATGTGCATAGCGCGGCTATTAAATAATTAGGTATTTACCAGTTTGAAATAAGCCTGGCTAAGAAGAGAGAAGAGAGAGAAAGAGACATTGAAAAGATGAGATTGGGGTGTGTGTCGGGGTAGGGGAAGAGACTTCAAACGAATGTATCATTTGGAATGGTGGAGGGGAGATTTACCAGACAGTATTGGGAAGTTACTTAGATATTAATAACACATTTTCCTGAGGCGCGACCAGGCAGCCCATCTGCGCTGCTCTCCCAGCTATTTGGCTGGGTGAGATGTGGGCGTCTCAAATGTTGGGGAGAGATAAGGCCGGCAGCCTAACCCCGGTCCTAAGACGCCATCGCAGCGCTAAACCCGGATTAACCTCCCCCTCCCCCGCCGCCCCTCCTCTGCCTCAGCTCTCCAAATTTTCAGTGGAACTTACATGGGGGGATTTCAAAGCATATATAACAGTGGCCTTAGAGCAGTAAGATGATTATTTGGACTTAGAAAAAAAAAAAGAATGGTCTTTCTGAAAATGAGAGTTGTCACACATTACATTATATAAAAATAGTGTGATCACAAACATATATTTTTATATGGAGAAAAGAGAGCCCAGCGAACGAGGTTTGGCTGAGGATGCCTCCTTGGGGTTTCTGTTCGCCACCATCGGCAAAGTTGAGGGAGCAGCTGAGGCTACAAGGTACAAGATCCCGGCCGTGGAAGCTTAAGGTCTCAAGTCAGACAAAACTCTTATCCCCTAAGTGTGGGTGCTTGGTGAGGGGGCCGTCCGCTTGCTTTTCAAAGCCCAGAAGAGAAACCCCGAAGGGAAGGTTGCCCTGGGGCTGGGGGGTGGTGAGGCTTGAAGGCCATGACTAAGGGGGACACATTCCAGAAATTCCAGAAACAGAACTCCTCTTCCTCTCTCACTCCAGACTAATAAGGTAATTAGGAAACCCAGTTGGGAATGAGAGGGAACCAGAGACTGGGGGGGTGCCCCACAATTTTTTTTCTGTGCTCTTTTTGGCCTCCCATCCCCAGCTCCCACCACCCACCCACCCCCCTTCCTCCGACTCCCGGCGGAAAGAGGAAAAGGTGGAAGTGGGGTCGACGCTTTCTGACCTGCTCCGGTGGGACTGGCCCCGGCTGGGGTCGGGCAGGGGGAGGGAGAGAACTCGCCTTCCCAAATCGAATCAAGGCAGAACGGTGACCTAAGGGGGAAACCTCGCCATTAGGAGAGAGATCTCTTCAAACTTCAAACAAAATGGGGGGGGGGGCAAGTAGAGGAAGCAGTCTGGGGTGGGGGAACATGAGGGGAGCTGAGGGGAGGGGCCTGGAGGAGGAAGAGAAGGCTCTGTAGAGGGCAAAGGGGAGGCAGGGGCCAGAGGAAGGGGATGCCAAATAGGGTGCGGGGCGGGGGGCAGGGGGCACTTAGAACTTCGACCTGGAAAAGGCTGGAAGGCCTAAGAGGCTGCGGGTTCTGCCGGGGCGACTGGGTTTCCAGGGGCGCCCCGCGCCCCGCCAGCTGAGGCCTCTGCACTGGCCCCGCATCCCCAGGACGCCTGCAGCTGCGGGCACCTCTCCAAGACCCAGCCGCTGGGGGTGCGCTGGGCCCCAGCCCCTGTTGGGACCCCGAGAGGGATGGATGGACCCAGGCCACTGTTATTACAGCCCAGAGAGACGGGGTGAGAGTCAGAAGGAGAAACGCGCTCTAGAGGCCCTTCTGAGTGAGGGAGACCGAGAACCTGCTCTGAGCGCGGGGTTGCGGGAGACCCCGCCCAGAGGCCCAGGAAAGGCGCCGAGCTGCGGAGAGGAGACAAAGCGGTGCAGAGAGGCCGCGAGACGGGCTCCGGGACGGGCGGACAGGAGAGACCCGGGGCGCAGAGACAGCCCGCGGGAGAGTGTGGACGCAGGCCGCAGGGCGGCAGGGGCGCAGGACCATAAGGGCGCAGGGGTGCAGGACCATGGGGGCGCAGGGCGGCAGGGGCGCAGGACCATAAGGGCGCAGGGGTGCAGGACCATGGGGGCGCAGGGCGGCAGGGGCGCAGGACCATAAGGGCGCAGGGGTGCAGGGCCATATGGGCGCAGGGAGACGGGACGGTGGGCGGGCACAGGATCATAGGGGCGCAGGGGTTTAGGGATACCGGGAGGCAGTGGGTGCAGGGCCATAAGGGGCAGGACCATAGGGGCGCAGGGGTGCAGGGCCGCAGGGAGGCAGAGGTACAGGGGCGAAGGTCCGCAGGGCGCCGGGCGCAGGGCGCAGGACCGGGAGGCGGGAGGCGGGAGGCGGGAGGCGGGCGGCGGGCGGCGGGCGGGCCGCTGGCGGCCTTTTGAAGCTCCGCGGCTGCCCTCATCAGCAGCGCTTTTCGGTGACACTCGCACAAAGGCAGTCCATCATATTACATCGCGGTCCGGCGGCTCGCTGCCATCCCGCCGCTTAATTAGAGGCGACCGAAGCGGCCCGGCGGGGCGGGAGGGAGGCCGTCTCTGAGGCGGGGGCCAGGCTGCGAGCTCTGACCGGGGGCTCGGGGTAGGGGCGGCCGGCGCTGGGGGACTGGAGGTGGGTATTCAAAGCGTCGCTAAGGAACCGGATGGCCCGGCTTTCTCTGCCTGGAGAGCGGAGCTCGCCCCCCTTCCCCTCTTCGCAGCCCCCTTAGTTCTAAGCGTCCCGCTTTGGGGGTGGTGGTATGCTGTCCCCAGTGACCTGCTTGGGACCCCTGGAAAGGGACTTAGCGCGCTCACAGCACCTGGACCAGTCCACACCTACTGGTTCCCAAAAGGCCGAGGGCCCCCTTCTCTCCGGGGGTTCCCAGGCCTCCCCAGATCCACTGGAATCCAGCTGTTGATGGGAAGTTTGAATTGCTGGTGGCTGGCAGTGAGCGGAAGTGGCCTGGTGTCTCAACTCACTCACAATGGGACTTAGGACGAGTCACCCAACCATTCCCGCCTCAGCGGCCTCCCATGAAAAGCCAGGCACACTGAACTAGACACAGGGTTTTGTCCTGGGGGTTGAGAGTCAGATAAAAACCAAGACAGCTTCGGACAGGCAGAATTTTGCAGACAGCTATATTATTTAGGGGGCCGGCTGAATAGTAGATAGTGTACCCAGTTGAGGGCAGGTCTGCAGGTCGGTCTCTCTCTCTCTCTCTCCCCCTCCCCTCTCAATTTCTCTCTGAACTGTCAAATAAAGTAGGATTTTAAAAAAGGCCACCAGGAGAAGTGGATTTGTAATAACAGCACCAAGCCCCAGTGATAAGCCTCGGTGGCAATTAAAAAAAAAGTCCTAATAAAGAAAGAAGTTCATGTTTGCTTGTTTCCTTTTGAGTCCGGCCTTGTGATGGGAACTTCTGACTCCAGGAGCAGGAGCTGGGGGCGGGTGGAGTGGGGTGGCGATGCTGAGAGCCCAGCCTTGATGGCTTCTTCTCCCTTTCAAAGCCCAGACGGCTGGACCCACCCTCCTCAGTTTGGTGGTTTGAAAACTCCCTTCTGAAGTGCTTACCAGCACCCATGACACACCCCCTTTTGTCTATCTCAGTTGAAAAAAGAATTCCAGGAGGGAGGTGAATTTCTTCATTCCGCTCTGTAAACTGTTGTGGAGAACCTCCCGTGTGTGGTTATGATGCGAGGTGCCTGGGAACCCCTCCAGACCGGGACCCCCCCCCCAGACATCAAGGACACCCGGCCTTTGTGGTACTGCAGCTAGTGGGTGCAAACAAGATAAGCAAACAAGCCCACTGCCAGCAGTGTTTCTGTGTCCCCACCTGCACTTCCCGGAATGCCTGCTGTGGGGCCGCGCTGTGTGTGTCTGTGTTGTCAGCTGGGCTGAGTGCAACAGCAGATGTGTTAGGGGTAGGGTCTGGACTTGGCCAGAAGTCCCTTGCCTGACCTCTAGGGTCCTGGGCTTCGGCCGGGGGGGGGGGGGGGGGGGGGGAATGCGGTGGGTTCCCGGAAGGGGATGAGGGGCAGGGCAGCCCAACTGGCAGCTCCTGAGTTGCTTTCGACTTCCTGGGTTCTTTGTCTGACACTCCGCAAAAAGACTGAAGATCAAAGAGGCCCCCAGAACGGACAGGAAAAAAAAAAAAGAGGTGGGGCTTGCAGCTCAAGAAGTAGCCTGAAAGACTCCACCCTGAACTCTTGTGGGACACATTCTTTCCAGGGGACCCAGAATCTTCAAACCCCCTTACTCCCAAACCTCAGAACTGGTGACTGAGGGAGGGAGGGAGGGAGCCCTGTGGCAAGGGGTTCAAACTCAGACCTTAGTCTCTAGGTGGCTGCAGAAGGTGGGGGCGGGGGATGGATGGTGCAGGCACACCTCTGAGTGGATGTGTGTGGGACCTGTGAGCTGGGGTGCTGGGCTGTGACTATTCTGCGTGGAGATTGTGGATCTGGGACCAGACCCTTCCATTTCTCAGAAAGCAGTCCTAGAAGTTGGCGCTGGTATTTTGTGGGCTGCAGATTTCAGCTGCAGTCAGCTAGCAGAGTGACAGCTTGGGCTGGAGGAGTCCCTTCATTCCCAGAGCAAGTCTGCAGCACCGCCTCTGTGTCTCTCACCCTCTCTTACAAGACAAAACTGAAGAGGCTGGTTCCCCACAGGTCTGAGAACCTGGCATTTTTTTCTAGCCCAGGATAGTCTCTAAGGACTCTCTCCCCCTCCCCTCACTGTGTCATGGGTCTTTGTCCCAATTCCCCACCGCCCTGAAGGGGAGGGTCCAGTGATGTGTATGGGGGAGGAGTGCCCATTGGAAAGACTTTTTCAAAATCTCTGCCCCTTCCCTCCCATACTGGATGGTGGGGAAGGATCTGAGCTGCCAGGCCATCATCTCTGGGCTTTACTGGGGTGCTGAGAGTGAACCCTGAGAAAACAGGTTTCTGGAACTTTCTGTGAAGACGCAGAACTTCCCATCCCCCCCCCCCCCAGCAGCGAATTGTACTGGGGCTGGGACCTAACCTCTGGGACCCAGCCAGGTGACACCGGGTTAGATGCTGCTCATCTTTGTGCCTAGGGAAAACTGCTCCTGCGAACACCCCTCTTCATCGCCCATGTAAACACACACACACAGAGACACGGAGAGACACACACAGAGACACGGAGAGACACACAGGCACACAGAGATACAGAGACACACAAAGACACACAGATACACAGACAACAGAAACACAGAAACACAGGGAGACACACACAGAGACACGCACAAAAAGAGGCACACGGGGGAGTCAGGTGGTAGTGCAGCAGGTTGGGCATAAGGATCCCGGTTCGAGACCCCTCCCCCCTCCCCACCTGCAGGGGAGTCGCTTCACAGGTGGTGAAGCAGGTCTGCAGGTGTCTGTCTTTCTCTCCCTCTCTCTCTCTCTCTCTTCTCCTCCTCTCTCCATTTCTCTCTGTCCTATCCAACAACAATGACATCAATAACAACAACTACTACTACAGCAACAATAAAAAGACGACAAGGGCAACAAAAGGGAAAATAAATAAAATTTTAAAAAAGAAACAGAAACACACAGAGATAAACAGACAGAGAGAAACAGACACCCTTTCCCCTTCTGGGCTGGATGTTGGATGCCAGGTACCCACTGCCTGCCAAGGAGCCTTGCACCCCTGCTGCCTCCTGGGGACCAGTGGGAAGCCAAGTGGGCAGCGGGTTGGAGTGGAGGAGGGAGGCTGAGACCCCTCCTCCCCCGCCCCCCCTCGCGCCTCAATGGCCACTTTACAAATACAAACAACTTTAGAAATAAAGTGACCAAACCCCCAAAGGGACTTTGAAGGGGCGAATGCCTGGTGACGCTTTACCAGGGTGTGGGCCAGGCCCGGCCTAATCC
Organism: Erinaceus europaeus; assembly: GCF_950295315.1. Lineage (NCBI taxonomy): Eukaryota > Metazoa > Chordata > Mammalia > Eulipotyphla > Erinaceidae > Erinaceus > Erinaceus europaeus. The sequence continues at coordinate 117,266,443 of NC_080172.1, forward strand.
CGCTTTCATTTTCACCGCCGGGCCTTGGGGGAAGCGCCCCCGGCCCCCATGGCCCCTCAGGAGGCTGATTAGGCCACAAAGAGCCCCCATTATCCTGAGAAGAAACCGGGGGGGTGGGGCGGGGCGGGGGGCGGGGGCGGCCCGCCCGAGCCAGGCTATTGACTTAGTGGATGAAGTCAAGAGCTGGGGGGCCCGAGAGGGGGCTGGAGGCAGAACAAAACCCCACCACAACCCCCCCCCAAAATAAAAAAACTCACGACAAAACCGGGCCTGGTCCAGGCCTCTGAGCTGTTGCTTCTGCAAACTCAGCTGAGTACCCTCCCGCCTGCCCATGAGGGGGGACCCCCCCCAGGGTGCAAGGGAGCTGGGCCGCCTAGACTGGGGATCTCGGGGCTGGAGGGGGAGGCGGGGTTGCAGGTGAGCAGAAAGTGACCACAGTCCTAAGTGTGGACTGGCATGAGAAAGGGGTTCAGAGCTCCCCACCACCTCCAAGCATCATCCCTTCTTTTTCTGTGACCTCCCACCCCAGGGACTTGGGCCTCTCAATTCTCCCCAGTTGCAGGGGAAATGCTCTGGGGGAAGACCCTGGGGGTGGGGTGGGACAGGGACAGGATGAAGATCAAATAGGACTCCCCCATCTCCGCACCCCAAACGCACAGCCTCTTAGGTGTACAAGTCATCAGCTTGTTGGGATCAGAGGTGGTGGGATGGGGTAGGGGCAGGTGCTTGTTGGGGTACAAATAAACTGCACCCTTGGGTGGCAAGTCAACTGGGGGCTTTATAGGCAACTTCTAACCCCACAGAAAGTCTAGGAAGGAGGCCTGTTAGAAACCAACAAAACCAGTTCTTGAGGAACATTGCCAGATGTGAGAAGGGTCTTTGTTTTTGTTGTTGTTTTGTTATTATTATCTTTATTTATTGGATAGAGACAGCCAGAAATCGAGACGGAAGGGGGTGATAGAGAGGGAGAGAGAAAGAGAAGGAGAGAAACACCTGTAGCCCTGCTTCACCACTCACAAAGCTTTCCCCCTGCAGGTGGGGACTGGGGGCTTGAACCTGGGTCCTTGCGCTGTGTAGCATGTGCACTCAACCAGGTGCACCACCACCTGGCCTACAGAAGGGTCTTTGCTGTCCTGGTGAGCTCTGGAGAGAGAGAGAGAGAGAGAGAAGGAGAGAGAGATTGAAGGAGAGAGAGCCTTGACAGGAGGGATGAGGAGGAGTAAGGAGCCACTGTTGGGTGACTGAAGGAGATGGGGGAGGGGAGCAGGCAAGTGCGGCCCAGGCTCCAAGCCCCATCAGAACCGTCCTACCCTTCCCTTCTCCTGCAGTAACAGCACCCCCCCCCCCTGACAACAGGCCCTGGTAGCTCTAGACCCCTATGTGCTGTTCCTTCATGACCTTTCCCAAGCCAACCAGGTGTGTGGCCTTTGCTAAAGAGGATACCCTAGAAGGAGGACCATAGGCTCCTCAGTGCGGAGTTAGGGAATGGGCTAGGCAGAGAGTACTGGAAAGGTACATGGGGGCAGGCTGGGTGGTGGCACACCTGGTTAATGACACGTTACAAAGCACAAGGACCTGGGTTCAAGCCCCCAGTCCCCACTTGCAGGAGAAAAGCTTTACAAATGGTGAAGCAGGGCTGCAGGTGTCTCTCTGTCTCTCTCCTTCTCTATCTCCCCCTTCCTTCTCAATTTCTGGCTGTCTCTATCCAATAAATAAATAAAGATGGGAGTCGGGCAGTAGCGCAGCGGGTTAAGCGCAGGTGGCGCAAAGCGCAAGGACCTGCATAAGGATCTCGGTTCGAGGCCCCCAGCTCCCCACCTGCAGGGGAGTCACTTCTCAGGTGGTGAAGCAGGTCTGCAGGTGTCTATCTTTCTCTTCCCCTCTCTGTCTTCCCCTCCTCTCTCCATTTCTCTCTGTCCTATCCAACAATGATGACATCAATAACAATAACAATAAAACAACAAGGGCAGCAAAAGGGAATAAATAAATATTAAAAAAATAAAAACAAAACTAGAAGTCCAGGGAAAAGGCAGTGCTGCTGTGGCTCCAGTCAGATGCCCCTATGCACGACCCCTCCACCCCCCCCCCCAACCCCTAGCGTGAGCTGTAACTGCTGTCTGGCTCTGGAGAGGTTTTTAAATCGTGGTTTGCAAAGTGTGTTCTCTGGAACCAGGAGGGTCCCACACTGGAACAGGTGGGAGACTCCCGTGTTGGATACTCTGGGGGGAAGAGGTCAGGGCCAGCGTGCTCCCCACCGGCAGAGAGGAGACTCAGTTGAGGTGGGTTTTGTCCAAGAAGCAGCAGCCCTCCCCGCCCCCACTGCCAGCCTAGGTTAGTGGGGAGGAAAGAAGGGGAGGGGAGCCATGTAGACCTGCAGTCAGAGCTCTGGGGTGTGGCTGCCGGCCTTCTGAGATGAGCTCACACTGCTTATCTGGTGACCATCACCCCACTAGGGAACTTTTTGAGCTGGGAAGTCTGCTTCTTCTTCTAGCGTTTGCCCTTCTTCCGTAGCCAGTCAACAGCGTCAGGTTGAGCCTGATGTCAAGTTTCGAGACCTCCTTTGAATCTGGAGAGGTGGCAGTCGTTGACTCTGTGGGTCATAGTCTGTCTGGAGCCGCAGGGGCAGTTCGGGTTGTCTCTGGCTCCCCAGCGATGGAACATAGCGGCGCACCGGCCATGGCCTGTTCGATAGCGATTGAGGAGGGCCCGATCATAACGTGCTAGGTCAAAGCCGGTGTGCTGAGGAGGACACATACCGGGCTCAGCTTAGTGTGACCAGCGGGGGAGAAGCAGGGACCCTCTGGGGCTTGTAGCCCAGGCCTGTGGGGTCCTGCTGGAAGACTCAGGGCAGAGTGTGGCGGATGGAAGGCCCAGAGTCACAGGGGCAGAGGGGTCATTCAGGGATCTTGCAAACCACACTTTCTCTATTTGGGACATCTGGAGGAAGAGGCTTCTAGTCAGCTTCCCAGTCAATCTGATGACCTCTCCAGTTGAAACCTTCTTACAGACTTGGTTAAACACACACAGTACTAAGCTCACAGACCTGAGCAAGGATCCAGGTTCGAGTCCCCAGCTCCCACTGCAGGGGGGACATTTCACAAGTGGTGAAGCAGGGCTGCAGGCGTCTATCTTTCCCTCCCCCTCTTTCTCTCCCTCCTCTCTCAATTTCTCTCTGTCCTATTCAATAAAAAAGAAAAAAAGAAAAAGGCTATTAGGAGCAGTGGATTTGTATTTCCAACACCAAACCCAGCAGTAACCCTGGAGGCAAAAAAAAAAAATCCATCTCAGTTTCTACCTCTAATCAATTAATAAGTAAACAAAATAAAAATTAAAAACAAACAAGAGAATAAGTTGCTCTGGGCTGGGCATCAGTGAGACCTGGTGTAACCTCCCTGTTGTGCTCCCCTGTCAAGTTACTCTGCCTCTGAGCTTTGTCACGGAGTGGTTGCACAGATGGGGGAAGTGATGTCAACACACAAAAATGGGGAATCAGGTGGTAGCGCTGGTGGCACAAAGCACAAGGACTGGCGCAAGGATCCCGGTTCGAGCCCCCGGCTCCCCCACCTGCAGGGGAGTCACTTCACAGGCGGTGAAGCAGGTCTGCAGGTGTCTGTCTTTCTCTCCCCCTCTCTGTCTTCCCCTCCTCTCTCCATTTCTCTCTGTCCTATCCAACGAGAGAAACAACAACAATAATAATAATAACTACAACAATGACGGAACAATAAAGGCAACAAAAAGGGGGGAAATGGTCTCCAGGAGCAGTGGATTCATGGTGCAGGCACTGAGCCCTGGCAATAACCCTGGGGCAAAAAAAAAAACCCACAGAAATGAGGGTTGCTGCTGTCTTCCAAGCACCTGCTGACAAGGAAGTGAATGTCTGCAAGTAGCTGGGGAGGGCTGAACCGGCAGAAATTTCAGATGAGACCGTCCCCAGCCCGATGCACACCCGGGTACCAGAGGCTCTCCAAGCACACGCCATGTGTCTTTCATCTGTGGTTGAAGGACTTCCTGCAGATCTGATACTCACTTGTCAAACTGCAGATGAGAAGTTGAAGTACGTAGACCAAAAACCGATGACCTCTTCTTTGCCCAAGCAGAATCTCGCTGATTTTCTTGGGGTGGGAGTTGGGGTGGCGTAGCTGTCTGGATCTGTATATCTGGATATAGCTGTGCTCAACCATTCTTGCATCTAGCTACAGATATGTGAAAGAAAATGGAGGGGCAGGCGGTGGTTGCACCTGGTTAAGCACACATATATCAGTGCACAAGGAGCCAGGTTCAAATCCCTGGTCCCCACCTGCGGGGGGAAAGCTTTGTAAGTGGTGAAGCAGGGCTGCAGGTGTCTCTCTGTCTCTCTCCCTCTCTGTCTCCCCCTGCACTCTCAATCTCTGTCTGCCTCTATCCAGTAATAAATAAGTAAGGGGACGGGTGGTGGCACACCTGGTTGAGCGCACATGCTACAGTGCGCAAGGTTACCCAGGTTCGAGAGCCTCTGGTCCCCACCTGCAGGAGGAAAGCTTCACAAGTGGTGAAGCAGGGCTGCAGGTGTCTCTCTGTCTCTCTCTCCCTCTCTATCACCCCCTTCCCTCTCAATTTCTGTCTTTATCCAGCAAATAAATAAAGATAAAAAATTAAATAAGTTAGTAAAAGGAAATTGGTAATCATATCAACTTAACTTGTATATTGTAAAGATTCAGGGGGTAACTGTAATGTCCCGGGATTGAATTCTCAGTTGTGTGTGTGTGTGTGTGTGTGTGTGTGTGTGTGTGTATGTGTGTGTCGGTGTGTGTGTGTGTGAGTGTGAGTGTGTGTGTGAGTGTGTGTGTGTAAGTGTGTGTGTGTGTGTTTGTGTGTGTGTGAGTGTGTGTGTGAGTGTGTGTGTGTGAGTGAGTGTGTGTGAGTGTGTGTGTGAGTGTGTGTGTCAGTGTGTGAGTATGTGTGTGTCAGTGTGTGAGTGTCTGTGTCAGTGTGTGTGTGTCAGTGTGTGAGTCTGTGTGAGTGTGTGTGTGTTTGTGTGTGTGTCAGTGTGTGAGTCTGTGTGAGTGTGTGTGTGAGTGTGTGTGTGTCAGTGTGTGAGTCTGTGTGAGTGTGTGTTTGTGTGTGTGTGTGAGTCAGTGTGTCAGTGTGTATGTGTGTGTCAGTGTGTGAGTGTGTGTGAGTGTGTGAGTGTGTGTGTCAGTGTGTGAGTCTGTGTGAGTGTGTGTGTGTGTGTGTGTGTGTGTGTGTGTGTGTTTGTGTGTGTGTACATTCCCTGGGAAGGGGGCGCCTTAGCTTCTGGGTCTCCTAGGACCTAGGCTGCCCAAGAGTCAACATCTGAGTTGGGAAATTTGCAGGTGTTTGTCCTCTCTGAACAGGGGCAAGAAGGCAGAGCTCCCCCCTTCCTCTCCACTCCACCCCCAAGTCCCTCAGTGCCCCCAGCCCCCCTGTGCACCTGCCTGGGTTTCCGGCCTCCTCTGCTTCAAAGAGGCAGGCTGAGGTTTACCTGCCTGGCCCCAGAGAAAAGAAGCTTGGTTTGAAAGGGGAAGTGGCATTTGAGGCACTTAATTAGACCCAGGACTAGAATGGAGGCTGGCCAGGGGGTTCAGGCCAGGGGGGATTGTTGGGGGATTAACACTCAGGTAAACCCATCAAGGCTCACTGGCCCCTTGGCAGGAGGTGGCCAGAGAATCCCTGGCAGGCAGCAGGAAGGAAAGGCTGGAATCACGTTCCCTAGGCGGGGGAGAGAGGGGGAGGGAGGGGTCCCTCCACCTGCAGCCTCCACCATCTTTCTTTCCCTCCCGGAGCACTAGGGAAAGGTGGGCTTTAAATAACTGTGATTTGAAAGATTTATCTATTTGCGAGGATGAGCGAGAACCAGAAGATCACTTTGCCCCTTTGAGGTGCCAGGGATCGAACTTAGGACCTCATACCTGCAAGTCCAGCCCTTTATCCACTGTGCCACCTCCTGCTCCTTGTTAATCCTTGTGATGATAATACCCAGTGAGCACCTGCTCCATGCTATAGACTCTTTCTGGGTGGGAATATAGCTGTGAGCTCCATCGGTCCTGTCTTAAGAAATTTGGACGCTGCAGGAAAAGAAACAAAGGGGCTAGCTCACATGTCCAGAGCTGGCTGGGAAGGTGTGAAGAGCATACAAAGGCCAGCCATGATAGAACATAATTCACCGGGGCCAGGTGGTGGCGCACCTGGTTAAGCACTCACATCACAGTGCAAGGACATGGGTTCAATCCCCTGCTCCCCACCTGCAGGGGGAAAGCTTTGTGAGTGGTGAAGCAGGGCTCTCTCCCTTTTAAGTTTTCTATCTCTGTCTAGTAGTAAATATATATTTAAAAAAATCTTTAGTAAAGAAAGTAACTCACCTAGGGCAGTGCTACATTAAAGTCTTTCTAAAGGAGGTGGTATTTGGCCAGAGTCCTGATTGGCGGGAGAGGAACAGCATTTTGTTGTTGTTGTTTTTAATATTTCTTTATTTTCCCTTTTTGTTGCTCTTGTTTTTTATTGTTATTGTAGTAGTTGTTGATGTTGTCGTTGTTGGATAGGACAGAGAGAAATGGAGAGAGGAGGGGAAGACAGAGAGGGGAGAGAAAGACAGACACCTGCAGACCTGCTTCACTGATTGTGAAGTGACTCCCCTGCAGGTGGGGAGCCAGGGGCTCAAACTGGGATCCTTATGCCGGTCCTTGCGCTTTGTGCCACGTGCGCTTAACCCGCTGCGCTACCACCCGACTCCCAAGCAACAGCATTTTTGTTTTGTTTTGTTTTGTTTTGTTTTCTGCCTCCAGGGTTATCACTGGGGCTCGGTGGTTATTATTAATGTTGTTGCTGATGTCATTGTTGAACAGGACAGAGAGACATGGAGAGAGGAGGGGAAGACAGAGAGGGGGAGAGAAAGACAGATACCTGCAGACCTGCTTCACCGCCTGTGAAGCGACTCCCCTGCAGGTGGGGAGCCGGGGGCATGAACATTACGCCGGTCCTTGTGCTTTGCGCCATGTGCGCTTAACCCGCTGCGCCACCACCCAGCCCTGAGAAGCAGCTTTTCTAAGAGGAGTGGCCTGCTGGGATCAGACTGTTCAGAAATAACCTTGAAGGGAGTCTTCTTATTACTGTGTAGATAGTAGAAATGGAGGCAGGAGGAGGTGCATCAGCTCTCTGGGTGTAGACAGGCGGGTGTGCATCCCTGGGAGCCTCAGTCTGAGTACTTGATGTACTGAGTCCGCCAGCAGTCCTGCCCCATGGGTCACGTGACCCCAATTTTGTGGCTGAAAATAGAGTTCAGAGAGTTCACTCAGTTTTTTAGAATCACACGGCCAGCATCTGGCAGAGCTAGTCACTGAATCCAGGTGCCACGAACTCTCTCTGCTGTGACTCCCTGCCTCTTGACTTTGGAATGCCCTCTGCCCTCTGCCCTCTGCCCTCTGCCCTCTGCGGGCTCCGAGGCTCCGAGGCTCCGGGGCTCCTGGGCTCCTGGGCAGTGACTTTTGTCTCTAGAGCTAAGGACTTGCAGGCTTGGTTTCTCTTGTGGCCTGCTCCACCCGTGTGATTATTATTACTAGCACTTATTAGGATTACATTGTTTGCATTTGGGACTATGAATTGAGAAATCACTGTGGGCCTTGCCTTGGAAAGGAAACGCCAGGATCTGTTATAAGGCTCTGTGTTAACTTTCTTTCCCTGTGTGGCTCTGCTAACTTTCTTTCCCTGTGTGGCTCTGTGTTAACTTTCTTTCCCTGTGTGGCTCTGCTAACTTTCTTTCCCTATGTGGCTCTGTGTTAACTTTCTTTCCCTGTGTGGCTCTGTGTTAACTTTCTTTCCCTGTGTGGCTCTGTGGCTGCTGCATTTCTTCTTTGCCCTCATGATCATTCACCAGTCATGATTTTAAAGTCAGGAAGGAAGTAGAATTGATTCTAGTTAGATGGCAGGGACAGGGGGGTGGGGGGGTGGGGCGCTTGACTTTAGTTGTGGTTATTTATTTATTTTCACCATAGAACTTTTTTTGGGGGGGCGGGGATTAACAGTTTAAGTCAACAGTTAAATACAGTTGTTGGTCCATGTGTAACATTTCTCATTCTCCCACATACCACTCTAACCCCCCACCTAGAGAAAAACAGACACCTGCAGACCTGCTTCACCGCCTGTGAAGTGACCCCCCCTGCAGGTGGGGAGCCGGGGGCTCAAACCGGGATCCTTCTGCTGGTCCTTGCACTTTGTACCACGTGCGCTTAACCCGCTGCGCTACCGCCCGCCCTCCAACAATTCTTATTTTAAATGAATTTTTATTACTGATGTAATAATGGTTCGCACAATCACAGATTACAGGGGTACAGTTTCATACCCAACCACCACTATAGGTCTGTGCGCCCTCCCCCAAGGATAACCATTATAGTTTTCTCAGTCCTTAGCACCAGTTTGACTACAGGCGCACAAGCTGCATGCACACACACAAACTCATGTGTTTCAATTTCTGCACATATGAGCAAAAGCATCCCATAGCTATCTTGCAGAAGAATGCAGGTCAGTTGCTCACAGCTATCAACAATAACTGTCAGGCTGTTACGTATTACAAGAAAGAGGGCAGCCATCTCCAGTATGAAGTGTAAGACGCCTTACTGCAGAGTGAATTTCCAACTCATGCAAGGGAGATGGGCCAAATAAAAACATGCACATTGAAGCTACATGGCGGCGCATCTGGTTGAGCACACATGCTATCATGTGCAGGGACCCAGGTTCGAGCCCCCGGTCCCCACCTGCAGGGGGAAAGCTTTGCGAGTGGTAAAGCAGGGCTGCAGGTGTCTCTCTTTCTCTCTCCCTCTCTATCTCCCCCTTCCTTTTCAATTTCTGGTTGTCATTGTCCAATAAATAAAGTAATTTAAAAAAATAAGTAAAAATGCACGTGGCACAAAGCGCAAGGACCGGAATAAGGATCCCAGTTCGAGCCCCTGGCTCCCCACCTGCAGGTGGTGAAGCAGGTCTGCAGGTGTCTGTCTTTCTCTCCCCCTCTCTGTCTTCCCCTCCTCTCTCCATGTCTCTCTGTTCTATGCAACAACAACATCAATAATAACTACAACAATAAACAATAATAACCACAACAATAAAACAAGGGCAACAACAACAACAGAAAACAAACAAAAAGATGCAGGTTAAGGGAAGAGATAGTGTCTTTGGCTATAAGTGTATGTGAGTGTGTCCACAAGACTTCACGTAATGTGGTTGTGTGTGTGTGCGCGCACACACGCGCAGTTGTTGGTGCTCTGGGGGCAGGTGTTGCCTGGTGCCCCTGGAGAACAGGGACTGGTCAGCAGCGCTGGGCAGGGTGCACGTTTGTGCTCCCCCGAATGCGTCTGCCTCCATTTTGCAGACAGGAAACAGAAGCTCAGAGAGATCGAGTCTGACCGAAGCCACCAGCCACTGAGCAGCAGAGCCAGGGAGGGAAACCAGAGCTGTCTTCAGAACCCTGTCTCTCTCCTGGCTCCCTCCGCCCCCCCCCCCCCCCCAGAGGGCTGAACAACAACAAAGGAGCCAAACGCTAGCGTGCAGGGAATGCAGACCTGGGTCCCTGGGCTGGCGGACGTGTGTACAGTCACATGCATGTCCCCCTCCTCATCCTGGAGTCTCATCCTCTGTTCGCTGCAGGGGTGGGGCTCGCCCGACCCTGTGGCACGCGGGCCTTTCCTCTCTGTGCTTTGCAAACACACCGCAGCTGGCTGAGGCCTGGGACAATGGTGAGACCCAGGAAGTGAAGAAACGGCAGGAGAGGCGCCGAGGCCGCAGCAGCCTGAGAGGCGTCCTCCCGTTTGACTTGAGTGACCCTCCCCTCCCCCTGCTGCCCCCCATCCCGCAGCCCGACTCCCTGCTCCCAGCTGGAAGGGGGAAACGGTCTGTAAAGAAATTCTCACTGCTAAGAACCCCCACTCACAAGTCTGCCGCCTGAGCCCAGAGATTAGGGGGAAAGTCAAAGAAGGGGAGGGGCACCCCCTCCCAGGGGGAAATAGCCAATAAATAATCGCAGGAGAGAGAGAGTGTGTGCTCGCTGCGGGAGGGGCCGGGGGCTTGGAGTCCCAGCTGGAGGCTGTGACCCGGGCCAACCGGTGTCAGCACTGCCTCTGTTCTTCCTCACAGGAAGACAAAACACAACTTAAGCAAAACCAACCTACAGGAATGTAGGGCCTGCCTGCTTCCTGTTTCCTCTCCCCCACTTTCTCCTCTTGCCAACAGGGCAAGGCAAGGTGCCACCTGAGAAACGGCTGCTAAGGGTCAGCAGGACTGTGGCAATTAGACATAACACTGGGGGTGTGGAGAGACAGGTCTCTGGAGTTGCGGTTCCCAGATGAGAGAACTGAGGCTGGGTCTCAGGAGAAGTCAGTTGCCTGAAATCAGCTGGGAGAGAGAAAGAGAGAGGGGGGAAGGGGGAGGGGGAGGGGAGGGGGAGGGGGAGGGGGAGAGGGAGAGGGAGAGCCTTCAGGGGGAAAGCTTTGCAAGCCTGCAAGCCTGCAGACCTGCTTTACCGCTTGTGAAGCGACCCCCCTGCAGGTGGGGAACTGGGGGCTTGAACTGGGATCCTTACGCCGGTCCCTGCGTTTTCATCACCTGTGCTTAACTAGCTGTGCTAGCACTTAGCCCCAGCAGACTTAAATTTTAACACCTGCAGACCTGCTTCACTGCCCGTGAAGCGACTCCCCTGCAGGTGGGGAGTGGGAGAGGGGGCTCGAACCTGGATCCTTACGCCCCGGTCCTTGTGTTTCTCGCCACCTGCGCTAACCCACTGTGCTACCGCCTGACACCCTCAGAGCCTTCAGGGGGAAAGCTTTGCAAGTGCTGAAGCATTGTTGCAGGTGTCTCTTTATCTCTGTCCCTATCACTCCCCTCCCTCTCAATTTCTGGCTGTCTCTATCCAATAAATGAGGGGGGGAAGGGGAGAGGGAAGAGAGGAGAGAGAGATGGGGGGAGATAATCCAGGCCTCCCTGACTTTGGGCCTCGGAATCCTGCCCCCCACTCACTCAGGGGCTACGCAGGGCCTAATCCAAGGAGAAGGCTTTGCATGTGCTTGTGGCCCATGCAAACACAGCCCTAGGCCAGAAGTGTATGCTTCTTCCTGTGTCAGGGAGGCAGTGAGAAATCATCATCTCGTTTCCCTTGGCTATTGCACCTGGAGCTCATCAGGTGTGCACAAGTTCCTTCCTAACTCACTTCATCACTGGGGTGGAAGAAAGAATATTCTTTTAAAGGAAGAGGGTACCACTCCCTTCTGTCAGCCAGAAGCTGGTCTCCCTGGATGGACTCCAGTTTCCATGGTCAGAACAAGGGCTCTGGCTGGTCCCAGCCCATGACTGGGGAGCTTGGAAATGCAGGTGGCCGTCCCCTCCACAGATGAAGCCACTTAATTACCACGCAATCAATATGCAAACAAGTGCCAAACCGGGTTTGAATCAAATTTCTCATTGGAGACCTCGTGGGGGAGGAAAACGCTGCAGAAGAGGGGGCACCCAGGGTGAGCTGGCAGGGAGGGAGGCAGTGGGGATGAGGAGAGGGGCTTTGGCTGGGGCCCAGGCACCCAAAAGTCAGCTCAGAGGTCTCCCGGGTCCCTAGTGTCTGGTGTGGGCCCGGCTTCCCTCAGTGGGAGCGGGGCTCTGGGGCTCTAGGCCGCAGTCTGTGGAAGGATTCCCAGACCTGTCAGCTAAAGTCTGGCGGCCTCCACTAATTCATTTGACTCGGAAATCTCAACTTGACCAGGCCTCCCCTCCCTTCTTTAAAACAAACTCATTAAACTTGTCAACACTCATTAGTCCTGTAAAACATTGAGCTAGGGCTACAGGGGAGACTTGGAGGGTGTGTGTGTGTGTGTGTGTGTGTGTGTGTGTGTGTGCGCGTGTGCGCGCGCCTGCCTCTGGGAGGCTGAACCACAGAGCTGGACCAGGCTCTGGGAGACCCACCTCAGAGGCCTGGCAGGGACAGGGGTCAGTTTCATTTTTTTTTAAAATATTGATTTTATTTATTTATTCCCTTTTTTTGCCCTTGTTTTTTTTAATTGTTGTAGTTATTATTTTTGTTGTCATTGTTGGATAGGACAGAGAGAAATGGAGAGAGGAGGGGAAGACAGAGAGGGGGAGAGAAAGACAGACACCTGCAGACCTGCTTTGAAGAGACTCGCCTGCAGGTGGGGAGCCGGGGGCTCAAACCGGGATCCTTACGCCGGTCCTTGCACTTTGCATCACCTGTGCTTAACCTGCTTCGCTACCACCCGGCTCCCCCAGTTTCCCTTTTTTACCCGCTTTCTCCTCCACTTGCCTTGCACCCAAGGCAGGGTCCTGTGGGGGCTGAGTTGGAACCTGACTTGACCCTCCTGTCTGCCGGACGCCCCATTCCTTATCCTCGAGTCATTGCACTGGTAGTATGGGTATTATGATCATGGGAGCCAGAGCAGGCTGGGCAGTGGTGTGCCTGGTTGAGCACACATTACCATGCGCAAAGATCTGGGTTCAAGCCCCCGCTCCCCACCTGCAGGGAGGAAGCTTCCCAAGTGGTGAAGCAGGGCTGTAGGTGTTTCTCTCTTTCTCACTCACTACTTCCCCTCTCCTCTCAATTTCTCTCTGTCTCTATAAGATAAACACATAAATGTAAATTAGGGAGGAAAAGGACCCAGAAAACCATGCCTGTGAAGCCCTTACAACAATAGAACTATTTTTTTGTTTCTTTTTTTAATCTTTATATATTTTTTATTGAATAGAGACAGACAGAAATTGAGAGGAAAGTGGGAGACAGAGAGGAAGACAGACAGAGAGACACCTGCAGCCCTGTTTCACCACTCGCAAAGCTTTCCCCCTGCAGGTGGGGACCGTAGGCTCGAACCCAGCTCCTTGTTCACTGTAACATGTGCGCTCAACCGAGTGTGCCACCACCCGGCCCCATACCCAGTACATTTTAAGGACAGAATTGCCAGTAACTGTTCTTATTCATTGACTTCAGTGGAAAAAGCAACTTGATTAGAACTTGGAAACTTGGATTTGATGAGACTTGAGTTTAGGCCTGCTATAGGACACGGTGTCCTGGGTCATTTCTCAGAACCGAGTCTGTTTCCCCAAATATAATACAGTTTAAAAATTAGGAATGTGGTGGTCCTGGAGGTGGCACAGTGGACAAAGTATTGGACTCTCAAGCATGAGGTCTTGAGTTCAGTCCCTGGCAGCGCGTGAACCAGAGTGATGTCTGGTTCTTTCTCTCTCTCCTCCTTTCTCATCAATAAGTAAATAAAATTTTTAAAAATTTCAGGATTGTGATGACCTGGGAGATCATGCAGTAGCCAGAGCATCACTTTTTTTAAAATATTTTTTTATTTATTCCCTTTTGTTGCCCTTGTTGTTTTCTTGTTGTAGTTATTATTGCTGTTGTTATTGACGTCATCGTTGTTGGGTAGGACAGAGAGAAATGGAGAGAGGAGGGGAAGACAGAGAGGGGGAGAGAAAGACAGACACCTGCAGACCTGCTTCACCGCTTGTGAAGCGACCCCCCTGCAGGTGGGGAACTGGGGGCTTGAACCAGGATCCTTACGCCGGTCCTTGCACTTTGCGTCACCTGTGCTTTACCAGCTGTGCTACCGCCTAGCCCCAGCAGATTTAAATTTTAACACCTGCAGACCTGCTTCACCGCCTGTGAAGCGACTCCCCTGCAGGTGGGGAGCTGGGGGCTCGAACCGGGATCCTTACGCCGCTCCTTGTGCTTCTCGCCACCTGTGCTTAACCCGCTGCACTACCACCCGACTCCCTCTCAGAGCATCACTCTTGTAAGCATGAGTCCCTGAGTTCAATTCCCAGCTCCCCACATGCCACATTCTTCCTGCTTGTTCTTTCTCACTAGTAAATGGTTTTTAAAGTTATGATTGTGGTGGAAAGTGAGATGACACATAGAATCAAAAGAAATGTGTGTGCGATATCTGACAGGTGGTGTATAGGTACAGGGGTTCTCTTCCTTCATAAATGAATAAATAAGCCAGTCCAGTTCTTTCTTTCTTTCTTTCCTCCTCCTCCTCCTCCTTCTCTCCTCTCTCTCTCTCTCTCTCTCCTTCCTACCTCCCTTCTTTTTTTCCTTCAAGTGAGGGAGGGTGTGTGTGAAAGGGAACACAACGCCAAAGCTTCCTTCACTGTGGTGAGTGAGGGCCAGGCTCAAAGCTGGGATATGCACATGGCAAAGCAGTGAAGGATTTGCCAGCCCTAAATATGTCTTTTTTTTTTCTCCAGAGTTATTGCTGGGGCTCAGCGCCTGCACTATGAATCCACTGCTCCTGGAGGCTTTTTTTTTCCCCTTTTGTTGCTGCTGTTGTCCACCATTGTTGTTGTTGTCATTGTTGTTGTTGCTGTTATTGCTGTCGTTGGGTGGTACAGAGAGAAACGAGAAATGGAGAGAGGAGGGGAAGACAGAGAGGGGGGGAGAAAGACAGACACCTGCAGACCTGCTTCACCGCCTGTGAGGCGACTCCCCTGCAGGTGGGGAGCTGGGGCTCAAACCGGCGTCCTTAAGCAGGTCTCTGCGCTTCAAGCCACGTGTGCTTAACCCACTGCGCTATCGCCCGACTCCCTAAATATGTCTTTTTAAAAAGAAATATGTGTGAGAGACACTGTAAAGATATCAGGAATCTCTCTCTTTTTTATGTTTTATTTTATTTCTTTTATTGATTTAATAATGATCAACAAGACCATAGGATAAGAGGCGTACAATTTCATACAATTCCTGCCACCAGAGTTCCACATCCCATCCCTTCCATGGGAAGCTTTCCTGTTCTTTTTTTTTATATTTATTTATTCCCTTTTGTTGCCCTTGTTGTTTTTATTGTTGTGGTTATTATTGTTGTCATTGTTGTTGGATAGGACAGAGAGAAATGGAGAGAGGAGGGGAAGACAGAGAGGGGAAGAGAAAGACAGACACCTGTAGACCCGCTTCACCACTTGTGAAGCGACTTCCCTGCAGGTGGGGAGCCAACGGCTTGAACTGGGATCCATACGCTGGTCGTTGCCGCTTTGCGCCACCTGCGCTTAACCCACTGCGACACCGGCCAACTCCCAGCTTCCCTGTTCTTTATCCCTCTGGGAGTCTGGACCCAGGATCATTATGGGAAGCAGAAGCTGGGAGTTCTGGCTTCTGTCATTGCTTCTCCGCTGGACATGGGTGTTGTCAGGTGGATCCACACCCCCAGCCTGTGTCTGTCTGTCCCTAGTGGGGCAGGGCTCTGGGGGAATTGGAGCTCCAGAACACATCGGTGAGGGCGTCTGTCCAGTGAAGTGAGGTTAGTGTCATGGTAGCACCTGCAACTTGGTGGCTGAAAAAGTATTAAGGTATAAAGCAGAGCAAGTTGTTTAATAGTCAGGAACCTAAAGGTAAGAATAAAGCCTGCTTGCCCTCAATGTGGGTCAATATTGGTGGGGACTTGTCCTCCCCATTCTCTGAAAGGAGGTTAGGTCGGCACACTCTGCCACTTGAGGAAGAGTGGTCATGGGTCATGTTTTATTTTATTTTATTTTATTTTGAGAGAGAGAGAGAGAGAGAGAGAGAGAGGTACAGAGAGGAAAACACAGAGGGAATAACCACAGCATTCCTCAGCTCTGGTTTATGGTGGTGCTGGAGATTGTACCTGGGACCTCAGAGCCTCAGCCATGAAAGTCTTTTGCAGAACCATTATGCTGTCTGTCCAGCCCTATTTGTCTGTTTTCTGTTTGTTTTTAATGTAGAGACAGAGGGAAGAGGGAGAGAGAGTGAAAGAATCCACAGCATCGAAGCTCCCTTAATGGCTGTGGGGGGCCAGGCTCCAAGCTGCTCACATCCATGGCAAAGCAGTGCACTAGCCAGTGATCTACTTTGCCAGTCTGGGGACACTTCTCTTCTTTACTCCTCCTACATCAAGTGGAGCCCTTCTCTCCCCCATCTTACCATGGAACATGGGCGAGTGTATCTAGCTTCACTCCTTTGGTCATGAGGAGGGATGTAGTCATCTGAGGGGTACCTTCTTGCAACCTACAGCAAGGCTGAGGGCATTCAGAGGTGGGGAAGGGCTGAAAATGGGTCATCTTGAAAGGTTCTGGTGGTCTTAGAATTCAAAACTGTCTCAGACCTCAATGGCACGAACACCTCCAATTTTTAAAAACGGCCCTCTGGCAAGGAGACTGAGTGACCCCGGATCTGCTGTGGTTCTGAGCCACTTTCTCATTAGGGAACCCTCCTATCAGCCGGACTCCTTGCAGCCGGGGAGGCTGCCTTCCTACCTCTGCATAGGGTTGCCTGAGGGGCCCGGTCCCAGGCTCTGGAGCCTCAGAGGGAGACAGGCTTCAGGGCCGATGAATGGCTGTTTTGTCTGGGCCTCCTTTTAGGGTTTGGGCTACCGTTTTGTGATGTGCTCTCCCCCACCCCTTTAAAGTAGGGGGTCTACTGGCTTTCTCCCTTTCTCTCTCTCTCTTTTTTTCCATTCCCCTTCTTACTGAGAATGCAAAAAAAAAAAAAAAAAAAACCATGCCAGCCTTCTGCTACTTTTCTCCCTGAAAATGAGAACATCAGCTATTGAAGCGGCTTGATGAACTCTTCCCAAAAGTTTATTAAGGAGAGATTAGACAAAGGCCCCTGGGCCCACAGGCAACTGAGCAGTCAGTATATAGACTGGGCCCTTTTGTCCCCTTGGGGCAGACGCATGAATACCTCTCAATGGCCCTCTTTAGAGTGACAAGATCAAGCCAGACAACGGCTTGTTAAAAGGAACTGTGGGCTGTTCCTCCGGCAGCCGACGGCCGGCCAGCCCCTCTCTGCATTAATGTACATCTGCAGTCCAGGGATAATCAGCTGCAGCCCTGTCCGTTTTGTGTGGATTTTTCTTTCTTTTTCCCCCTTTCTCCCTAAATACCCCTTCCTACTTCTGTTCCCTGCCCCCACCTGCTCCTCTTTCCCCATCCTGTCCACCCTCTCCTCGACAGCCCCCCCCCCCCAGCCATATGTTGCCTCGAACATGGCCCAGGGACCCCAGGGTGGGTATTCCTGGAGCAGGACAGAACAGGGGTCCTGTAGCCTCAGCACCACCCCCCCCCCCCGTGATGACCTTTGCTGAACACTTACTAACGTGCCCCAGGAGTTTAATTCCCCCGTGCTCTCCTGTAAGCTTGCACATCAAGGGAGGCATTCCTCCCACCAAGTCACAGATGGAGATACCAGCAAGAGAGGGGCTGCCATTCCTGGCCCCGTGATTTACGGGAGCTTGTCCTGATTTTCAGCTGCTACTCTCAGCGTGGGTGGCGGTTGAGACATAAAATGATTTTCTTTTTTGAATTTTTTTTTTTTTGCCATCGGGGTTATCGATGGGTTGGTGCCAGCACTTCTCCTAATTTTTATTTATTTATTTACTTATTATTAGATAGGACAGAGAAACTGAGAGAGGACAGGGAGACAGAGAGAGGGAGAGACAGGGAGATGCCTGCATACCTGATTCGAAGCTGGTGAAGCTGGCCCTCGTGCAGGTGGGGAACAGAGGCTCAAACCTGGGTGTCCTTGCGCTTAGTAATGTGGGCACTAAACTGGGTGTGCTACCACCCAGCCCCCTAAAGTTATTTTAAAAAAAGATTTATTTTTTTATGAAAAAAAGAGAGAGGGGGAGAGAACCAGAACATCACTCTGGCACATGTGATGCCCGGGATCCAAGTCCGGACTTTATGACTCAGAGCCCAGCACTTTCTCTGCTAGAGCAAAAACATCAGCCCTCCATCACATGGCTGGCTTCCGGCTCCGTCCGCCAGGCAGCTCTGAGAGGCGTGTTCTGGGAGACAGGGTGTCTGGGAGGCCTGGCTGCTGGGGCCCAAGGTGGGTGGGGAAAGAGCAGACTGGGGTTCTGGGGCAGGAGGTGGTGTTGGCCTTGGGAGACATCCTCTCTGGGTATCACTCAGGGAGAAGGCGTGGAGACTCAGAGGCCGCAGCAGGGACACTCCACACGTACCTGTGTACTCACACGGAGTGAGGTGTGTGTGTGTGTGTGTATATGAGTGCGTGTGCATGCGTGTTCGTGTGTTCATGTGTGCGTGCGTGTGTGCATGTGTGTGTACAGGTGTGTACGTGCATGTGTGTGCATGTTCGTGTGTGTGTGTGTGTGTGTGTGTGTGTGTGTGTGTGTGTGTGTGTGTGTGTACACGGCAGAATCGCTACCCTCATGGGCTTAGTTCTGTGCTTCTCCTTCCTAGTCCACACTGGAGATGTCTTTGAAGGCAAGGACTAGGTAACTGCTTTTTATTCTGGTTTGATGGCTTCCGGTCAGTGCTGGTAAAATGCTTCATACTAAGTGGGTGGTCTACAGGGGTGAAGTGGTGGCATGCCTGCAAGAGTGTATGTGTTCCAGTGTCAGTGTTCTGGGTGCTGGGCGTGCTGACCCGGTTAAGTGCTCATAGTACTGAGTGCAAGGACCTTCTCAAGGACCTGGGCTCAAGCCCCGGCTTCCCAACCTGCAGGGAGTCGCTTCACAAGCTGTGAAGCAGATCTGCAGGTATATTTCTCTCTTCTCTCTTTCCCTCCTATCTCCTCTTCTCTCTTAATTTCTCTCTGTCCTGTCCAATAACATGGGAAAAAACGGCCACCAGGAGCAGTGGATTTGTAGTGCCGGTACCAAGCCCCAGTGATAACCCTGGAGGCAAGAAAAAAAACACCCTAAAGCAAAGTAGGTGTTCTGCAAATGCACCTTAGATCCAGAACTCTGCATGGGGAGGGGGCAGTGGTTAAAGCTCTGGACTCTTTTTTTTTTTTTTTCCTTTCTGTTGCCCTTGTTTTTCATTGTTGTTGTAGTTGCTATTGATGTCATCGTTGTTGGATGGGACAGAGAAAAATGGAGAGAGGAGGGGAAGACAGAGAGGGGGAGAGAAAGACAGACACCTACAGACCTGCTTCACCGCCTGTGAAGCGACTCCTCTGCAGGTGGGGAGCCGGGGGCTCGAACCGGGATCCTTATGCCGGTCCTTGTGCTTTGCACCACATGCATTTAACCCGCTGCGCCACCGCCTGACTCCCAGCTCTGGACTCTTAAGCGTGAGGTCCTGTGTCTAGCATCTGGCATCGTATGTGCCAGAGTGATGCTTTGCCCACCCCCACCCCATTAATAAATGAGCCTAAAAAACAAAAAACCCAGTTATAGAAATTTCCTGAGACACGTGAACACGAGACATGCAGCCACCAGATCTCTACTCAGACTGAAGCTGACCCTCACCTCCGGGTCTCTTCCTGCGTCTCTCTCACCCCACATCTGACTCACTTTGGAGGGTGGGGAGCTGGAAAGGGAGGCTCTTGGATGACCACGGGCTGGAGGAGCAGGCCTTCTGAACAGTTTCCTCATGGGAGGGGAAGGAGGGTGTTTCCACACTTCTCTCCAGGGCAAGGCACAATCCCAGGAAGAAAGGGAAACCCTTTGGCAGGTAGCTGGAGACAACTGTTCTTGCCTCCAAATCCCGACTCTCTTCCCTGCTGGGGTGACCAGTGGTCTCTCTCAGTCTGCCTGGTTTGTTCTAACACCGAGCATCCCACAGCCCAGAAAATCCCTCAGTCCCAGCAAGCTGGGAAGATAAGTCACCTGACTCTTTGAGGGCACAAGGACGGGTTCCTTGGACCTGTGGGGTTCAAGTATGCGCTGGGGTCAGGTGGGAAGGGACGAGAGAAGGGAAGAGAGACTTTGGAAGGTGTGTAGTGTGTATGTGTGTGTGTGTGTAGCATTCTGAGCGTGTGAGGCACTGGCTAGGGGACCTGTGGTCACCTACATTTTGAGCTGGGGGTTAGAGCTGGCCACTCTTCCCCAACTCTGCCATGGATGAAAGTCTGCTGGGGAAAAGACCAGGTCCTGATCTGACACATGACGTTTGACTCGGTGCTTTAGAATAACTGAGTCATCCTGGCTTTCACCTGGGGCTTGCGGGGTGGGGGGGCTCTACCACAGAGATGATAACACTCAACACCCAAACCCAGATCTTATCAGAACAGAGCTGGCCTCCAGGAACTGCTAAATCTCTCCTTCATCCTTTTTCTTTCCTTCCTTCCTTCCTTCCTTCCTTCCTTCCTTCCTTCCTTCCTCCCTCCCTTCCTTCTTTCTTTCCTTCCTATCCCTTAGACAACCCCCTCCCCCTGTTTTTTTTTTTCCTGGCTTAAGAACAGAATTAGAAAAGAGGAGAAAACGGGATATCCAGATGCCAAATCCATCCAGAGAGACAGAGCCGTGAGGGAGCTTGGGGGTGGGGAGGTGAGAAGGGGAGGGGAGGTGAGATTCATCACAGTCTGAGAAGTCTGTCTCTTTTCCCTGCCCCCCCCAATAAGTGATGCTATTTCATGGATGATTCAAGTCGAACTTCCCCCGAGGAAGGGCTATGACCCCTGACCCCTGTAACCTGTACTTAGCACGTTCAAAGCTCCCACTAGCCCAGGATGCTGACCTGAGCTAGCACCAAGGCAGAGGGCATGCAGGGCGATAAACAAGACAGGTCCTCAGGCTCAGGAATCCTGAGTGAAAAAACAGAAGGGCCAGACTTACGCTCAGAAGCCCCGTCCCAGCATGGGAGCAGCAGGCTGGGGATGGGGCCAGAGAGGATCCGAAGGTGGAAGAAGGGGAGGACTGGGCAGCCATCTGCCAGAGAAGAGGGGTCCTCTTTCAGGTCTTCGGTCCTCTTACCTGTTAAATGGAGCAGCAAGCTCCGTCTTCCGGCTCCACTGGTAGCGCACTGGACTTTCATGCCTGATGTTCCCTGTTTGCATTGCAACATGTGTGTTCAACCAGCTGTGCCACCACCCGGCCCCCAGTTCCCTGTTTGGTCCTCTGTGATGCATGTACCCGAGTGTCCTCACCCCCACCCCTACCAGTCTCACAGGATCTAAAAGCCCCCAGAGGTGCCACGGGGGAGAGGCATCAAACTTGCAGTCATAAAATCCTCAGTTTGAGTGATGCTCTGGTTCTCTCTCTCTCTCTCTCTCTCATAGTGTTAATAAATACATAGCTCTTTAAAATATCTTTTTAAAAACCAAAATATCATGGGGATCTTTGTAAGGACTAGTTAAAAATGGCGTGTGTGAGATCTGATAGAATCCTGGTAGGTGACACAGAGACTCAAGAGAGGTAGAGAAAGGACAGGGCAGAAGCAGGAATGAGATCAGAGCCACAGAATGGTGAGTGGCAGTGACTGAAGATGTATTTGTTATTGTTGTTGTTGTTATCACTATTATTACCAGAATACTGCTCAGCTCTGTTTTTCTTAATCTTTATTGATTTATTCCCTTTTGTTGCCCTTGTTTTATTGTAGGTATTGTTGGTATACCTTGTAGGTATTGTTGTTGTTGTTGTTGATGATGTCATCGTTGTTGGATAGGACACAGAGAAATGGAGAGGAGGAAGACAGAGGGGGAGAGAAAGACAGACACCTGCAGACCTGCTTCACCGCCTGTGAAGCGACTCCCCTGCAGGTGGGGAGCTGGGGGCTTGAACCGGGATCCTTACGCCGGTCCTCAAGCTTCGTGCCACCTGTGCTTAACCCGCTGCGCTACCAGCTGACTCCCAGCTCTGGTTTTTATGGTAGTGCCAAGAACTGGACCTGGGACTTCTGAGCCTTGGGCACCATCACATAGTCGCACAACTGCTGTCTCTGGTCTTAGTGACTGTCTCCGTGCTGTCTCTGGTCTTAGTGACCGAGGGGCTAGTTGACACTGGTCTGTCTCTTAGGAAATCTAGCTGAGCACTGAGTGCTGGGCTGAAGCAGAGCAGATTATGGGTAAACACCTGTCTTGTTTGGTGGGGAAAGCTCACAGGCAAACTGATGCCCCTTCCGTGTCTGAGGGGCACAAGGGGGACCTCCCTGGGGACACAGGGGCTGTGAGAGGTCCAGGCATGGGATGCCATGAGGGGGGGCTGAGTCTCTTTCAAACTCACACTGGCAGTACATCTTTCTAGAAACTTCCTTCTTCTTCTGCTAGCGTTTGCCCTTCTTCCGTAGCCAGTCAACAGCGTCAGGTTGAGCCTGATGTCAAGTTTCGAGACCTCCTTTGAATCTGGAGAGGTGGCCGTCGTTGACTATGTGGGTCATAGTCTGTCTGGAGCCGCAGGGGCAGTTCGGGTCGTCTCTGGTTCCCCAGCGATGGAACATAGCGGCGCACAGGCCATGGCCTGTTCGATAGCGATGGAGGAGGGCCCAATCATAACGTGCTAGGTCAAAGCCGGGTTGACGCTCGCAGGGGTCTGTGATGAGGTGTTTGTTCTTGACCTCAGCTGACTGCCAACTCTGTTTCCAAGAGTCTGGAACAGAGAAGTTCAGTGTAGGTGTAGGGGACCAGATTGGGTGACGAGACATCAAGCGTTGGACAGGGTGGGCGAAGATATCCGCGTAGATTGGCAGGTCCGGTCGAGCGTAGACGTGGGAAATGAACTTAGATGATGCCGCATCCCGACGAATATCTGGCGGGGCGATGTTGCTAAGAACTGGCAGCCATGGAACCGGGGTGGAACGGATGGTTCCAGAAATGATCCTCATGGAGGAATATAATTTGGAATCGACCAAGTGGACATGGGGGCTACGGAACCATCCTGGGGCACAGTATTCTGCAGTGGAATAGCATAATGCTAGAGATGATGATTGGAGTGTGGAAGCGCTCGCGCCCCATGAGGAGCTGGCCAGTCTTGCAATGATGTGATTCCTCGCGCCCACCTTTGCTGCAGTTTTTATGAGATGTTCGTGAAATGACAGAAACTTCCTGATGTCCCCTCACTACCACCATAGCCCACCCAGTCATACTGGTATGTCTACATGTCTTGGATTCGACTTCTACTCTCCCCTTTATTTATTTATTTATTTATTTATTTATTTATGCCTCCAGGGTTTCTGCTGGGGCTCTGTGCCCCGCACCATGAATCCACTGCTCCTGGAGGCCGTTTTTTTCCCTTTTGTCGCCCTTGTTGTTCTGATTGTTATTGTTGTTATTGATGTCATCCTTGTTGGATAGGACAGAGAGAAATGAAGAGAGGAGGGGAAGACAGAGGGGGGGAGAGAAAGACAGACACCTGCAGACCTGCTTCACCGCCTGTGAAGCGACTCCCTGCAGGTGGGGGAGCCGGGGGCTCGAACTGGGATCCTTACGCCGGTCCTTGCACTTCGTGCCACCTGCGCTTAACCCGCTCGCTACCACCTGACTCCCTATTTATTTATTTTTAAGGGAAAGAGAAGGCTGATAGGAGGGAAAGGCCTGGCCCAGTGTCCACAGATTCTAGAAGTCACACTGGGTGGGGGTTAATGTCAACTTAGAACTGACCTTCACTCTGCAACCCCAGACAAGAAGCAGCCTCTTAGACCCTCAGTCTTCTCATCTGTCAAGTAGGACATGTGACATGACATGACACAGAGTTGGGGGCACGTCACTTGCCATGCTCCACCCAGTAGGTTCTCAGAGGTGGGTGGTGCCTGATGCAAGCCTTGCAGACATCTTGGGAGCAGCATTCTGATCCAATGGCTGGGCCTGGCCTTTGAAACTCAGAGCAGCTCCTTATTGCTACAACTAATTACCTGGGACAGTGACATAGAGCCCTGCCCTCTGCTGGTGCTGGCAAGGGCCAGGGCTGGCTGGAGGGGATGGGAGAGAGGAGCTAAGTGTCTGCCTGCTTGTTTATGAGCACAGGAAGCTTGATTGAAACCTAGCCTGGTTTGAAATCAGACAAGTCTTCCAGGAGGGCTGGAAGCCCTTGTTCTGTAGCTCAGAGAGCAGTGCCATTCTGTTTGTTTGTTTTTGGTTTTGTCCTTGTTGTTTTTTTTTTTTTAATTTCTTTATTGGGGAATTAATGTTTTACATGTTTTACATTCGACAGTACATACATGTACAGTTTGTACATGCATAACATTTCCCAGTTTTCCATATAACAATACAACCCCCACTAAGTCCTCTGTCATCCTTCTTGCATCTATCTGTATTCTCCCCACCCACCCACCCACCCCAGAGTCTTTTACTTTGGTGCAAAATGCCAATTCCAGTCCTGGGTCTTGGTTTTGTCCTTGTTGAGAGCACAGTTTGGCATCTGTCTGCACCAGTGTCCCCAGAGACCTGCACTGGAGCCGGGCACCAGGGCTGGAGACTTTTCTGGGAGGCTGTGTGGGAGCAGGGCGACTGGCAGGCTGGGGATGCAGCAAGGGAGGGAAGCTCGGCTCCCCAGCCTCTCGGCTGAGCATTTCTGAATTTTGAGAAGGGGTCCTGGCTACGTCACGCGGCTTCCCTAAGCTCCCCCAAGCTTGTCCTCGGAGTGGACGTGGGGATGCTGACCAGCCCTGTCCAAGGCGGCCGCCCACGGTGAGCTCCAGGTGAGACCCAGGATGGGGGCGAGTGGGTTGTGGCCAGTGCCAACATCTTGCAGTAGCTCCTTGGTTCCTCCGGTAAGCCATTCATTCACTCGCTCACCTTGTAGTCATCTGTCAAGCATGTGCTCTCTCTTGACCTCTGAGACAGGTAGAGCTTCGGGCCAGACTTGAGCTTGAATTTGAAAGAAAGAAAGGGAAGGAGGGAGGGAGGGAGGGAGGGAGAAAGGAAGGAAGGAAGGAAGGAGGGATGAAGGAAAGGGAGCTGATTTCTGACATCTGAAAGCGTTTTACTGGTTCTTTCTCTATTGGAAGAGAATGGTGGGGAGGGCCGGGGGTGGCACACCTGGTTAAGCGCACAGATCACCAAGCATAAGGACCTGGGTACAAGCTCCCCACCTGGAGGGCCACAGGGCTGCAGGTGTCTGTCTTTCCCTCTCACTGTCTACCTCCCTGTCCTTTCTCAATCTCTCTCTGTCCTGTCTAGTAAAAATCAGAGAAGAAAAGGGGAAAAATGGCTGCCAGCAACAGTGGGCTCCTAGTGTCAGCAACGAGCCCCAGCAACAGCCCTGGTGTCAGAGAGAGAGAGAGAGAGAGAGAGAGAGAGAGAGAGAGAAGGAAAGAAAGAAAGGAAGGAAGGAAGGAAGGGAGAAGGAAGGGAGGAAGGAAGGAAGGAAGGGAGAAGGAAGGAAGGAAGGAAGGAAGGAAGGAAGGGAGAAGGAAGGAAGGAAGGAAAGAAGGAAGGAAGGGAGGAAGGAAGGAAGGGAGAAGGAAGGAAGGAAGGGAGAAGGAAGGAAGGAAGGGAGAAGGAAGGAAGGAAGGGAGAAGGGGAAAGGAAAGTACAGGATGGAGGGACAGGGTGGTGGCATATCTGTTGAGCACACGCTTTACCGTTTGCAAGGACCTAGGTTCAAATCCCCAGTCCCCACCTCCCCACCTGCTTGGGGGTCACTTCACAAGTGACGAAGCGCTGCTGCAGGCGTCTCTCTTTCTCCCTCCCCCCTCCCTATTTTCCTTCCCTCTCAATTTCTTCTTTTAAAAAATATTTATTTATGTATTTATTCCCTTTTGTGGCTCCTGTTGTTTTATTGTTGTAGTTATTATCGTTGTTATTGATGTTGTTGTTGTTGGATAGGACAGAGAGAAATGGAGAGAGGAGGGGAAGACAGAGAGGGGGAGAGAAAGACAGACACCTGCAGACCTGCTTCACCGCCTGGGAAGCGACTCCCCTGCAGGTGGGGAGCCGGGGGATTCGAACTGGGATTCTTGCACTTTGAGCCACGTGCGCTTAACCCTCTGCGCTACCTCCCGACTCCCTCCCTCCCAATTTCTTTTTTTTTTTAAATTTTTTATTTAAGAAAGGATTAGTGAACAAAAACATAAGGTAGGAGGGGTACAACTCCACACAATTCCCACCACCTAATCTCCATATCCCACCCCCTCCCCCGATAGCTTTCCTATTCTCTATCCCTCTGGGAGCATGGACCCAGGGTCACTGTGGGTTGCAGAAGGTAGAAGGTCTGGCTTCTGTAATTGCTTCCCCGCTGAACATGGGCGTTGACTGGTCGGTCCATACTCCCAGTCTGCCTCTTTCTTTCCCTAGTGGGGTGGGTCTCTGGGGAAGCAGAGCTCCAGGACACATTGGTGGGGTCTTCAGTCTAGGGAAGCCTGGCCGGCATCCTGGTGGCATCTGGAACCTGGTGACTGAAAAGAGAGTTAACATACAAAGCAAACAAATTGTTGAGCAATCATGGATCCCAAGCTTGGAATAGTGGAGAGGAAGTGTTAGGGAGGTACTCACTGCAAACTCTAGTGCACTTCTGCTTTCAGGTATATATTTTGCAGTAGTTTATGGATACGTGTGAACATATGCTCTCTCTCATAGAAACTGGTGTATATCTAGGTTTTGGGACTTTGTTAGAAAGTGAACTATCTGAGATGGAATTAGAGAATACTATGAAAGGAAAGGTCTCACCCGAGTAATGAAGCTGAAGGGTTGTCACTCCACACGTGAAGTCTCTGGACACAGTCTGAGCTGAAGCATGCTGAGGTGGCCATCGTTGCGTTCCCTCTCAATTTCTATCTGTCTTGTCAAAAAGAAAAAAAGGCTTCCCAGAACAATAGCTTCATCGTACAGGCACTAAGCCCCAGCAATAACCATGGTGGCAAGGAAGGAAGGAAGGAAGGAAGGGAGGGAGGGAGGAAGGAAGGAAGGAAGGAAGCCAGGCAAACTGGTTTCCGGGGGTGGGCAGGGGACTCAATCACTAGAAGAACATAGCAAGTGAGAAAAGTCACCATCACCAAGTCAAACATCCCAGATGATTCGCAAGCCTGACCTGCATCTTCTCACGAGGGAAAAGTTGACGCCCAGCCATCTGTCTCTTCTGACATCCTTCTTGACTTCTGCCTCCAAATGCGGACAGGAGAGTCTTTTCTGGAGGTGGGTCTGAAGCCTAGCAGACACCTCCCAGCACTGGGCTTCCTTCCTCCCTTCCTCTCTCTCTTTTTTTTTGCCTCTAGTCACTGGGGCTCAGTACTAGCACTAGGAATCCATCACTTTTGCTGGCCTTTTTTTTTTCTCTCTCTTTTCATTTGATAGGACAGAGAGAAACTGAGAGAGGAGGGGGAGCTCTTGAGAAGGAATAAACACCTAAAGACCTGCTTCACCACTCATGAAGTGTCCCCGCTTAGGTGGGGCGCGGGGGCTCAAACCTAGGCCCTTGCATGCATCCCTGTACGTAGTACTATGTTCAGTTCACCAGGTGTGCCGCTGCCCCGTGTCCGCAGCTCTGGGCTTTCTAGATGGTTTTCTTAGTCACTGAGGTTTGTCAGGTGAGGACTGAGGAGCCTGAGTCTGAGGAGAGGACACGCAGGGTGGACATCCAAGGCTGCTCTACCCGGACTTAAGTCCTGCTGCTTCCAGCCTCCCCAAGGCAGCCCCCTAGGGTCCCCGTTCCTACCTCTGGCTCCTTATGGGGTTGGACACCTCGCCTCTCCATGGGCTCTAAGAGAGAAAGATCTGGGGGTTGAGTGGCCCAAATAAGGGTCTCGAAGCTCACAGCTTCCAGCAGGAGCTGAAATAGCTTTTCTGGTATCAGATCCTCCTTCTCATCTGTCAGTTCTGGAAGCTTCTCATCTGACCCTCTCACTTTCACAGATGGGAGGGCAGAGGCCTCAGAAAGGTTAAGTGACTTGCCCAAGGTCACACAGCTAATTAGTGGCAGGGCTGGGGCAGATTCCATCTTGCTAGAAAGATGATCCCCTTCCTCCAGGGCACCGTGACCTCTCTCCCGGCCCCCGCCCGGCCCCCAGCCACATCTGGGTTTCCCCCTTCCCCACTGTTGAGAACCTTCCAAGCCCAGAAGAGGCCAGGAGGCATAACGAATGGGGAGCTGGTGACCTGGAAAAGGGAAGACAAAGGCAGGGTGGGGGAGGGAAAGAGGAGTCATCCCCAGGGAGGCAGCCAGCCAGGCAGGGTGTCCATGTAGGGGGGATCCCAGCCCTCCTCCCCGTGGACCAACACTTCACAGTCTGCCCAGCTCCTGCAAGACTGAGCGTCAGAACGCCGCGTGGTGGGGCCTCTCTTACACCCAGCCCCGAAAAGTGACCTCAGTAGCCGAGAGCCACACTGGGAGGGATGGAAGGCTCGGACTTTGGAAGTGGCGGGGGTGGGTTTGGGGACCTGTTTGTTATCTCTTTGCATCTGACGGAGGAGTGGCACATGCCACGGAGGGGAGGCCAGGAGTCCCCTGTTGTGGGCCTGTCCTCCTTGACACACGTGGTCTCCTTGGACGTGGCGGTGAGTCTTAGATCTGGAGAGGAGACGAGAGGAAGTGTTTCCCGGCCAAGACCCCACCCGTTGGTTCCCGTGACTCAAAGCCGACGGTGCAGGCTGGTGCCCAACCTCAATCCTGACTCGACTGTGGGGCGTGGGGAAAATGGCCTCCCCTCTCTCGGCCTCAGGTGCCTGCCCACCGGGGTGCCACTGGGCAGCGGGCAAGCAAATCTGACGCAGTCCTGAGCACAAAGCTGAGCGGAGTCTGCATGAGCAAATGCCCGATGGGTGTGAAGTGACGGTGATGGCGGTGGGGGCTTGGGGTACCAGGGACTGAACCCAGGGCCTCTGACACTCGAGGCGTGTGCTCTATCGATAAGCTATACCCCTGGTGTTTATTTTATTTATTTGTTTGTTTATTCATTAATTTTGATGTTTATTTATTTCCTTTTTGTTACCCTTGCTGTATTTATTGTTGTTGTAATTATTATTGTTGATGTCGTCGTTGTTGGATAGGACAGAGAGAAATGGAGAGAGGAGGGGAAGACAGAGAGGGGAGAGAAAGACAGACACCTGCAGACCTGCTCTACCACCTGTGAAGCGACTTCTCTGCGGGTGGGGAGCCAGGGGCTCGAACCAGGATCCTTACGCCGGTCCCTGCACTTTGCACCACGTGTGCTTAACCCACCGCGCCACCGCCCAACTCCCTGTTTATTTATCTTTACCTCCAGGGTTATCACTGGGGCTTGGTGCCAGCACTGTGAATCCACCACTCCTGGTGGTCATTTTTTTCCTATCTTTTTATTATTGATCTAATAATGATCAACAAGATGGTAGGATAAGAGGGGTACAATTCCCACCACCACAGTTCCACATTTCATCCCTTCCAAAGCTTCCCTATTTTTTTTTTTTGGCCTCCAGGGTTATCACTGGGGCTCAGCGCCTGCACTATGAATCCACTGCTCCTGGAAGCCATTTTTCTCATTTTTGTTGCCCTTGTTGTTGTTGCCAGATAGGACAGAGAGAAATGGAGAGAGGAAGGGAAGACAGAAAGGGGGAGAGAAAGACAGACACCTGCAGACCTGCTTCATTGCTTGTGAAGCGACTCTCTTGCAGGTGGGCAGCCGGGGGCTTGAACCGGGGTCCTTATGCCGGTCCTTGAGCCTCACACCATATGTGCTTAACCCACTATGCTACTGTCCAGTCCCCTGGAAGCTTCCCTAGTCTTTATCCCTCTGGGAGCACTGACCCAGGATCATTATGGGGAGCAGAAGGTGGGAGTCCTGGCTTCTGTCATTGCTTCTCTGCTGAACATGGGTGTTGGCAGGTGGATCCCCACCTTCAGCCTGTTTCTGTCTGTCCCTAGTGGGGTAGGGCTCTGGGGAGGGGAGGTTCCAGGGTACACTGGTGAGGTCATTTTTTCTACTTTTATTGGATAGGATAGAGATAGGAGAGAGAGAGACGCCTGTAGCCATGTTTTGCAGCTTGTGAAGTGTCCCCCATGCAGGTATAGAGCTGGGGGCTCAAACCTGGATCCTTGAGTGGGTCCTTGTGCTTGGTACCATGTGCACTTAACCAGGTGTTCTGTTGCCTGGCACCCAGTGTGTCTGTTCTTTATATTACAGGGCTGACATCTCTCAGCCCCAGCCTGTGTGTCTCTCACGGTTTTCTGGTCAGCCCACAGAAGGCCAAGGAAGGGTGTGTCTTGTGCTGGTGAGACAGGCTGGCAGAGGGAGGCCTGGGCTACAGTTCAGCTTCGGAATGTTGGAGTTGCCTGTGAGAAAAGATAAGTAGGGACCGGATGGTGGAACATCCAGCTGAGCACACACATCACAGTGCTCAAGGTTCAAAGCCACAGTCCCCACCTGCAGGAGGAAGCTTCACATGTGGTGAAACAGGGCTGCAGATGTCTCTCTGTCTCTATCTCCCCTTCCCCTCTCACATTCTCTCTGTCCTATCAAAGTTAATTAATTAATTGATGAACCTTAACAACAACAACCACAAAAGATGGCAATGTGTGTCTCTTCTCCCCAGAGGCCAAGTTATGCAACTCATCCTATGTCAAAGTTTTAACTTTATTTGGGATAGGGGGAACCTCAGTTCTGCTGTCCAGGGTTGAAGGCCAACTGAGAGCCTGGGTTGATGCCCCCACCCGCCCGCATGCAGTGAACTGAACATAGCCAAGGGGACACCCTGTACGCTCTGGTCTGTGGGGACCCCCCTGGGAAATCCAGAGAAGAAGTCCTGGATGGCATCCTCTCCACCCGGAGCAGATAGTTCAGGTGAGCTCGCCTACAAGTACTGCCTTCTCTCTAAAGGCAGCCTGGCAGTACCTTCAGGGGCCCAAAGGGGCCTGCGGCCTGCCTTGCCTGGCCCAGCCCAGCTCTTAGTCTGGCAAAGGCAGACTACATGCCAAGGAATGACTAAGGGAGAGCCTTCTGTGTGTGTGTGTGGGGGGGGGTCAGGACCCCAGAGGCATTCAGGCACCTCCCCATTCATTCCCCGGTGGAGCCCTGCGAGAGGGGTGGGGGTGGTTCAGCCCTTCACCCAGTTCACCCAGGTGGTGTGTGGCATCGTTCCATTTGAAAACAGACTTGGAAAGTCAGTTCTTTGAAACTGGGGGAGCCAAGGCCTCACAGGCCTCTCAGAGCAAACATACTCTTGGCAAGTTCAAAGAAAAGGAATCAGGATTAAATTTCCCCTGTGACTCACCTGGGGGAAGAAAAATTCAGACGGCTTGGTTGGGTGGGTGGGGGGCAGCATCTGAGAAGTGAGGGGGGCTGGGGTCTTTGGAGTTGTGGATAAAGACCCCTGAGATGATCTAGAGCTCCCCCACAGCAGCTGGCTCTAGGGGTTCAGGCCACTGGGTTTAGATACCATTTCCTGGGAGTCGGGCGGCAGCGCAGCGGGTTAAGCACAGGTGGCGAAGGATCCCAGTTCGAGCCCCCGGCTCCCCACCTGCAGGGGAGTCGCTTCACAGGCGGTGAAGCAGGTCTGCAGGTGTCTGTCTTTCTCTCCCCCTCTCTGTCTTCCCCTCCCCTCTCCATTTTCTCTCTGTCCTATCCAACAACGACTACAACAAGGGCAACAAAAGGGAGTAAATATATATATATATATATATATATATATCTTCAATGCTATGGTCTCTTTCTCTTTGTGTCTACAAAAAAACAAAAACAAACAAACAAAAAACCTAGATGCCATTTCCTTTGGTCTGATTCCATTCACTCTGGTTGCAGGTCAGAGATGGCAGGATGCTGAACGCAGGCCCTGGTTCAGCAGCTGGATTCAGGGCCTGCGTTGGGGTCCCTCCCTGTCCCATTTCTCTGTGCTGCTGGGAGCAGCTGCGTTTCCCCTCTGCCTGTTCCCCATCTATAATAGGGGTGGTGGTGGTGATTATAATACCCTCTCTGAGGTTCTGGGCCAAGCGCAAATCCTACAGAGAAAGAAGGGATGGAGGGGCAGGTGGTGGTGCACCTGGCTAAGCACACACACTACAGGGCACAAGGACCCAGGTTCAAGCCCCTGGTCCCCACCTGCAGGGGGAAAGTTTCACGAGTGGTGAAGCAGAGCTGCAGGTGTCTCTCTGTCTCTCTTCCTCTCTATCTCTCCCTCCTCTCTCAATTTCTGTCTATTCAATTATAAACAAATAAAAATATTAAAGAGAGAGGGAGAGAAAGGACAGGGGGGAAAGAAACAAGAATGGATGAGGAGAAATACATTCTGTGGCCAGGCTTCACCTATATAGTCAGGGAGTGGGGCTGGGAGGTGGCGCGCTGGGTTAACTGCATATAGTGAAAAGCTCCAGGACTCATGCAAGGATCCTGGGTCAAGCCTCCAGCTCCCCACATGCAGGGGGTTGCTTCATAAGTGGTGAAGCAGGTCTGCAGGTGTCTCTCTATGTCTCTTCCTGTCTATCTCCCCTCCCCTCTCAATAGCTTTCTGTCCTATCCAATGAGAGAGAGAGAGAGAGAGAGAGAGAGAGGGAGAGAGAAAGGAAGGAAAGAAGGAAGGAAGGAAGGAAGGAAGGAAGGAAGGAAGGAAGGAAAGAAGGGGAAGGAAGGAGAAATAGCCACCAGGACCAGTGGATTTGTAGTGCTGGCATCAAGCCCCAGTGGTAATCCTGGAGGCAGAAGGAGAGAGAGAGAGAGAGAGAGAGAGTCAGGGAGAGGAAGGATGCTTTGGTCTGCATATACCCTTGACCTAGTAGCAACCCCACTGGGGAGATAAACTCCCAAGAGGCCAGAATCTTTTTGACAGCAGAGCTCGAGAGGACAGAGCCCAGTGGATGCGTTCAGGAGGGGTGGGTGAAGACACAGAGATTACACTCAGGAAAACGCACTTAGTGGTCACTGCAAATCGAGGGTCCCGAATGTGAGGAGGAAGACTAGATCTGGGCTGGGGGCTTGCTCTGGGAATGGTGGACGCAGCAGGGGGAGGGGGAGTGCAAGAGCTGCTCTGCCCAGTGTCCCGTCTCTGCCCACCTGTGAGCTCAGCTGGATCTCAGCCTCTGAGCCACTGGACTAGCCCTGGGGGGTGGGAGGGCCGAGCGCTGCTCTTCTGTTTCCTGGCCCTGACCATGGGAACCTGGCTCTCTTCTTGTTGCCGGTTCGGCCCTTCCTTCTGAAGCTACCAGGTTTGGGAACTGAAATGGAATATGCCCATTAGTCCTCTTTCCTTCTTTCTTGCTTTCTGTGTGTGCTGGGGTACAGTTCCTCACTCCGTGTGAGTGTGTGTGGGGGGGTGTGTCACTCCCAGGGCTTCTCCACTCTATGTTGACTTTTTTTTTCTTTCTGAAACTTTTATTTATAAAAACAAAACACTGACAAAAACCATAGGATAAGAGGGGGTACAACTCCACACAATTCCCGCCACCAGAACTCCGTATCCCTTCCCCTCCCCTGACAGCTTTCCTATTCTCTATCCCTCTGGGAGCATGGACCCCGGGTAGTTGTGAATTGCAGAAGGTGGAAGGTCTGGCTTCTGTAATTGCTTCCCAGCTGAACATGGGTGTTGACAGGTGGATCCATACTCCCAGCCTGCCTCTCTCTTTCTGTAGTGGGGCGGGGCTCTGGGGAAGCGGAGCTCCAGGACACATGGGTGGGGTTGTCTGTCCAGGGAAGTCTGGTTGACATCATGTTAGTATCTGGAACCTGGTGGTTGGATACTTGTTTGTTGAACAAGCCCCTGGATCAAATATCAGGTAGGCTGAGTAGCTGTGTTCCCTGGGTTCAAATCTTGGTTTCCCTGTAGACTTTATACATTGGTTCCTTCCTCTGAGCCACAGTTTCTTCCTCTGTAGAAAAAAGAAGAATAATTAAGTCAGAGACAGCGAGGCAGAGAGATAAAGAATTAGAGCACCAAAGCTTCCTTCAATGCCGTGGGGCTGAGCTCACACCCGGGTCAGCACCACACACATGATAGAACAGGGCACTATCCAGGTGAGCTATTTTGTCCTGTTTCTCATCCTGGAATTAGAGAGAAACAGAGGGAGAGAGATAGAGAGAGAGAGAGAAAGAGAGCAAGAGAAGAGAGAGAGAGGAGAGGAGGAGAAATACAACCTGCCATGCCAGGTGCTGGAGCCCAGAGCCCAGGTCCTTCTTGTACTTGGGGAAGGGTGTGCTCCAGGGGGCTTTATCTGCTAGCCCAGAAACAGAGTTTCTGAGCGGGGGCAGAAATAGCAGAATGGTTCTGCAGAGAGACTGGTGAGTGAGGCTCCGAAGTCCCAGGTTCAATGTCCCTGCGTCATCATAAACCTGAGCTGAGCGGGGCTCTGGCGAGTGGGAGGGAGAGAGAGAGAGAAGAGGGGGGAGGGAAGGAGAGGGCTAAAACATGAAGCCTTCTTTTTTCTTTCTTTTTTTTTAATTTTTAATTTATAAAAAGGAAACATTGACTAAACCGTAGGATAAGAGGGGTACAACTTCACACAATTCCCACCACCAGAGCTCCGTATCCCATCCCTTCCCCTCCCCTGATAGCTTTCCCATTCTCTATCCCTCTGGGAGTATGGACCCAGGGTCATTGTGGGATGCAGAAGGTGGAAGGTCTGGCTTCTGTAATTGCTTCCCCACTGAACAAGGGTGTTGACAGGTGGATCCACACTCCCAGCCTGTCTCTCTTTCCCTAGTGGGGCAGGGCTCTGGGGAAGCGGAGCTCCAGAACACATGGTGAGGTTGTCTGTCCAGGGAAGTCTGGTCGGCATCCTGCTGGCATCTGGAACCTGGTGGTTGAAAACAGAGTTAACATACAAAGCCAAACAAACTGTTGACCAATCATGGACCTAAAGGCTGGAATAGTGCAGATGAAGTGTTGGGGGGTCCTCCATTTTGTAGATAGCTAATAGGCATATTTTAGTTATATTCCAGAGGGCCTGTGGCTATACTAGCTCTTTTTTTTTTTTTCTTTTTTCCCCTGAGCCTAAAATCTGATATGCATGTGGATCCAAGTTATTGTCTGGGAAGATAATGTCATGGCTAGAAAAAGGACCAGAAAGCTGGATCAGGGAAGAGAGTAGCTCCCAAATATGGGAAAGGTGTATAAATATTGTTGATTGTAAACACCCCATTGATTTGATGTGATCTGGGGCCCATACTCAGCTTAGGAGCCTGTGTGACCTCTGCATCCCTGTAGATCTGAGTTCACATTCTGTGGTCATGAGCAAGAAGCCTTCTGCATAAAGCCTCAAAGCCCCCAAGCAGGGATTCTCAGCACTGGCTGCACATGAGGTCCACATGGGGAGGCTAAAAACAAAAACAAAAATCCACAGACAGACAAAACAGTGAGTGTGCTGCCTCCCTGACTCTACACAGGGTGGAGGGGTGTGGAAGGAGGGAGCAGAACTTTGCCAAGACTCCCCGGGGCTCCCTGGAATAGTCAGGTTGGGATGCCCTGGCCAGAGTCAGGGCTGAGATGTTCAGCCCAGTCTCATGAGTGCCATGTTCCCAGTTACAGACCTCACTGGGCACACACAGGAATCACAGAGCACAATTAAGGCTGTAAGGTGGATTAGAAGACAGGCTTGTAAACAGGAGGGGCCTCATGGGAAAGCCAGGCAGAGATGCTCCAGGCTGAGCACACACATTACCAAGCACAAGCACTGGACTTTGGGCCCCCACTCCCCACCTGCAGGGGGAAGCTTCACCAGCAGTGAAGTAACTGTTGGTGTCTCTCTCTGTCTGCCCCTCTCTCAATTTTTCTCCATCTAAATCAAAAGGAAGGAAGGAAGGAAAGATTAAGGATCCCGGCATAAGGATCCCAGTTCGAGCCCCCGGCTCCCCACCTGCAGGGGAGTCACTTCACAGGTGGTGAAGCAGGTCTGCAGGTGTCTATCTTTCTCTCCCCCTCTCTGTCTTTTCCCTCCTCTCTCCATTTCTCTCTGTCCTATCCAACAATGATGACATCAATAACTACAACAATAAAACAAGGGCAACAAAAAGGAATAAATAAGTAAATAAATATTTAAACAAAAAAGGAAGGAAGGAAGGAAGGAAGGAAGGAAGGAAGGAAGGAAGGAAGGAAGAAGGGCTTGCTCCTAGTAGGTGATAACTAAGTGTTTGTTAAAATAATGGTTGCGATCAGAGGGCCAGACATTTTGCTTTGCACCTGCACAGGCCTCTCTGGCCTAGCGGCTCCTAGCCAGGCACGCCTGCCCCGGGAGGAGGAGGGTTGCCTTTTCCCTGGCCTGGGGACGGGCGGGTGTGTGGGAAGGCTCTGCAGGACCCTGGCTGCTTCATGTGTGGACACATGTTAGGTAACCCTGAGCAAACAGTGACTCAGCAGGGGCCCAGTCCCCCGCCAGGCCAGGCCTGGCTTCCTCAAGTTTCTCCCGCAACGTGTCAGGGCCCAGGAGAATGTGGCAAGTCCCTGTGTCAGTTTTCCTCAGGGGCCCTGGCGAGGGAGCAGGCCGAGACACAGAGCGTCTCCTTTGCTGCACTGTCATTTCTCGCTTCACCTGGGAGCTGCCTGCCTCCTCCGCACAGGCTCGGAGGGGCTGTGGCCAGTCCACAGTTACCCAGCGTCCATCAGGACCCTCCCTTGTCCACCTCAGACAGTGAGTGGCCGTTCTGGCTTTGCTTCTGGGCTGGCAAGGAAAGGGCCAGGGCACACCTACAACTCCAGAGCCTGGATCCTGAGTTAGTGCCTCCAGGACTCCGCTAAAACAGTGGCCTTGCTGGCCACAGCTTCGTCAGATCCCCTGTCATGTCAGGGAAGGGCCGGGGGAACCTGCTGTCAGGCCCCTCTCTGCTCTTGCTGGGTCTGTGGCTAGAGAGGACTGGCAGTACAGAGGGGGTCCCGGCTCCCTGACAAGCCTGCTAGGTCCCTTCTGTCAAGTCACACCCTCTCTCTGGACTTAGTCTTTTTACCCCAAAGACAATGAGTCGGGATCAAATGATCTATCTCTTAGGGTTGGGGGGTGGTGCCCCTGGTTGAACACACATGTTCTAGTGCTCAAGGACCCAGGTTTGAGCCCCCGGTCCCCACCTGCAAGGGGAAAGCTTTGTGAGTGGTGAAGCCGGGCTGCAGGTGTCTCTCTGTCTCTCTCCCTCTCTATCTCCCCCTTACCTCTCGATTTCTGCCTGTCTCTGTCCAATAAAGAAATAAAGTGGGAGTCGGGTGGTAGTGCAGCAGGTTAAGCGCACGTAGCATGAAGTGCAAGGACCGGCGTAAGGATCCTAGTTTGAACCCCCGGCTCCCCACCTGCAGGGGAGTCGCTTCACAGGCGGTGAAGCAGGTCTGCAGGTGTCTGTCTTTCTCTCCCCCTCTCTGTCTTCCCCTCCTCTCTCCATTTCTCTCTGTCCTGTCCAACAATGATGACATCAATAACAACAATAATAACCACAACAACAATAAAAAAAAAAAAACAAGGGCAACAAAAGGGAAAAAATAAATATAAAAAAGAAATAAAGTTACTCCCCACTAGAACTAACTGGCTTTCTTGATCCAGAAAAGGGGTTGTTTTTATTTATTTACTTATTATTTACTTATTTATTTATTTTTACCAGAGCACTGCTTACTCAGCTCTGGCTTCTGGTGGTGCAGGGGATTGAACCTGGGACTTTGGAGCCTTAGGCATGAGAGTCTCTTTGCATAACCATGATGCTATCTACCCTCCTCCTGAAAGGAGGTTTCAAACGTTGAGACCAAGTACTTTGTGGGGAAGACGCCGTCCTAAATAGGGAGGTTGGGGTCTGCACAGGACAGGTGCTCAGCCTGCACTCGACTCTCCGGCCTACGTCTCTGCAGCAGCACTGCTCCAGTGCCTGGGACACAGAGGGCACTTCCTGCGCTCTGTGCTCTGCGCCAGTGCCGTGCGGGTGCCCTGACACCCAGAGCCCTGGGCTAAGATGTGGGTGATGGTGTCTACCTGTGGCCCCTTGGCATGTGTGAAAGGGTCATCAAAACCCAGGTCCTGGGGTTTTGATTTGCCAAGATGCATCCAGATTTCTTTTCTCCTTCTTTAAAATAGTAAGTGTGTGTGTGTGTGTGTGTGTGTGTGTGTGTGTGTGTGTGTGTGTGTGTGAGAGAGAGAGAGAGAGAGAGAGAGAGAGGCAGACAGACTGTGACTCTGACACAGGCGGTGTAAGGGAGAGCAAACATGGGACCTCACACCTACAGGCCAGACATTCTTCCCCGTCACCTTCTGCGTCACAGAATCGGTCCTAGTCAGGGTGCATCGGACTCTGTCTTTGCCAGCACCCCCTCTGGTTGCAGCTGTTACAGGAACTGGGAGGTGTGGACTGGCAAAATAACTCACGCAGTGCACCATCCAAGTTTTGGGTTTGAGCCTGGCCAGCACTGCATTGCAGGAGGCTTCAGTATTGTGTCTTTCACTCTCTCTGCTGTAGGGAGGGAGGGACGGAGGGAGAGAGGGGAGGAGGGAAGGAAGGATAGAGAGAGGAGATAGGTTGGAGAGATAGCATAATTGTTATGCAGTAAGATTTTCATGCCTGAGGCCCCAAAGGCCCCAGGTTCAGTCCCCAGCACCACATAAGCTAGAGTTCAGTAGGGCTCTGGGAAAAAGGGAAGGAAGGAAGGAAGGAAGGAAGGAAGGAAGGAAGGAAGGAAGGAAGGAAGGAAGGGAAGGGAGAAAAAGAGAAGGCCAGGAAGATAGTATAATGTTTATGGAAAAAGATTTTCATGCCTGAGGTACCAAAGGTCCCATGTTCAATCCCCAGCACCACCATAAGCTAGAGCTGAGCAGTGCTCTGGAAGGAAGGAAGGAAGGAAGGAAGGAAGGAAGGAAGGAAGGAAGGAAGGGAGGAAGGGAGGAAGGTGTGTGTGGAGGCTAGGGCCAAGGTAGGAAGAAGTTGAGGGTGCTCAAAGACACTGTGCTCTATACACCCTGTGTCCCATATCCCTAGGCCCCCTGGACCTGCTGTGTGTCCCTCCCACCCTCTTAAGCTTGGGCTGTGGTCCTGCCAGCTACACCGTCTGTCCAGCCCCAGCTCTGACGGGCGAGGTCCCCTTCACCCTCCTGCTCTCCCTGCTCTTCAGTCCTAACTCAGGACGCCTATGGATGGGCACGGCAGACCTACACTGTCCTCCCCCGCCGGCCCCAGCACAGCAGCTGTCCAGCCCTCAGACTGGTCGGGCTCCAGGGCCTGAGGGGTGGTGCGGCCGGACATCAGGGTGGCTGCGGGCTGTGCAGATGGCAGGCCAGGCCTCGCAACACCGTCCACCTGGCTCTCGGTACCATGAGGCACCATTTAGAGGGATGTGTAAATGTGGAGGGCGGGCCGGGCTGGAGACGCCTTCAGAAATGGAAATGGGATCCATTTGTTTATGATTTACTCTCTTGACACTTAACGGAAACCCGATGGGACCAATCAAGACCCCTCACGCACCCAGCTCCCACCTCAAAAGTCCTGGAGCCCGTCCAGTTCTCTGGAGGCAAACACTTCCCCAGTGGAGGGAGCTGCCTTGCCCCTCTCCCCGCTCCCTGCGGCACACCCCTCCCCTCCTCCAGCCGGGAACTTCTGAGAGTCCTCACTGTCCCCCAGCACTGGGGGCTGCCAGTCTTTCCAGGCTGTGGGGCAGGAAAGCAGGGGCCTTGCTTTCGAGGTAGAGAAGGTCCAAGCACTAGAATATTCTGGGCACAGGACAGGCAGGGGGTGTAAGGGGGTGGGGCAGTGATGGCGAAATCCAGTTTTCAATTTTCCTCAAGAGAGAGAGAGAGAAAAAAAAAATGGATGCGTGGGAGACAGAATAATTTTCCAGTGTGCAGGCCCTAAGTAAAACCTCCTTGAGACATTGTGAGTTATTAAAGAGGAGGAAAGAAAAGAAATTGTAAAAATCAGTCTGCCTTTAGCAGAACTGTACAATGCGCTCTTATTTCCAGGGGAATCTAATTAGAGGGTGGGTTGCCCAGCCTGTGAGGATAAAAGCTGGAAGTCAGGGGTGGGGGCCCCATGGGCTGCGTGGGGGCAGGGCAGAAGGTGGGTCTGGGGAGGCATTCACCCTCCCCGCATCAAGACAGGCTCCGCTGGCTCCAATTTGAAGCCTGAATCGTGTCTTAATGCAGCTGAGCCGGTGGCTTGCCATGAGCATTCATGGGAAGGGGCACAGTAGTAAAAGCACTCTACTCTCAAGCATGAGGTCCTAAGTTCAATCCCAGGCATCACATGTGCTGGAGAGCCGCTCTGATTTTCTCTCTCTCTCTCTCTCTCTCATATGTAATAAAAATGTTTTTAAAATGAGAATAGTGAAATCCCTTATTTGTTTTTTGATATTCATTTATTTATTTACTATTGGAGAGAGACAGAGAAATTAGGAGGGGAAGGAGAAGTAGAGAGGGGGAGAAACAGAGAGACACCTGCAGCCTTGCTTCACCCAGGTCCTTGCATACTAATGTGAACACTTAACCAAGTGCATCTTCACCTGCCCCCCCAAACCTCTCTTTTTAAAAAAAAAATTATTATCTTTATTTATTGGATAGATACAGGCAGAAATCGAGAGGGAAGGGGGTGACAGAGAGGGAGAGAGACAGAGAGACACCTGCAGACCTGCTTCACCACTTACGAAGCTTTTCCCCTGCAGGTGGGGAGTGGGGGCTCAAACCCTGGTCCTTGTGCACAGTAATACAAGCACTCAACCAGGTGTGCCACCACCCGACCCCCAAACCCCTCATTTGTGTAGTTGTCGGGAGAGGAAGCGTTGGCAGCAGAGCTGGACACATTGGACAGGAGGATGTACTCATTCTTATCTTTCTTCATCCTCTGCAGCCACCAGCCTCTGGCCCTCCAGAGACCCTCCGTAGACACCGCTGACAATGAGCTCTCAGAGCTGGGTCACCGGATCTGACTTTCTTTTTATTTTAATTATTTAATTTGATAGGACAGAAAGAAATTGAGAGATGGGGAGATAGAGAGAGGGAGTGAGACAGAGAGACACCTGCAGCCCTGCTTCCCTGCTCATGAAGCTTCCCCCCTGCAGGTGGTGCCCAGGGGCTTGAGCCAGGGCCCTCAGTTCTGGTCCATGTGCTCAGCTAGGCGCACCCCGGCCTGCTGCAAGGCTGAGTCTCCTGAGCTCTCCCTTCATGAAGACATTCCCCCTCCACTGACCGTCTGTAGCAAACATAAGATTCTTTTAAAATTTTTTTCTTTATTTATTTAATGTTGGATAGAGACAGAAATAAAGTGAGAGCTGAAGAGGAGATAGAGAAAGGGAGAGAGACAGAGAGACACCTGCAGCTCTGCTCCACCACTCGTGAAGCTTTCCTCCTGCAGGTGGGGACCGGGGGCTTGAACCTGCATCCTTGTGCCCTGTAGTATGTACTTACCTAGGTGTGCCACTGCCTAGCCCCATAAGATTCTTTTTATTTATTTATGTATGTATTTATGTATTTATTAAAGAGAAGACTAGGAGGAAAGAGAGAACCAGACATCACTCTGGTACAGGTGCTGCCAGGGAGTGAACTCAGGACCTCATACTTGAGAGTCCAATGCTTTATCCACTGTGCCACCTCCCGGACCATGCCCCATAAGATTCTTTAAATAAAAGATCAATATATGTGGTCTGGGAGATGGTGCACTGGATAAAGCCTTGAACTCTCAAGCATGAGGTCTTGAGTTCAGTCCCTGGCAGCACATGTACCAGAGTGATATCTGGTTCTTTCTCTCTCTCCTCCTGTCTTTCTCATTAATCAATAAAGAAAAACTTTATGTATGTGTGAGAGAGCCCTGAATTGTATGCCTGCCTGCAGCTAAATGCACCCACCCTTGAATCACAGAGATGCGTCTTTGCACATCCAGTCAGGATCCAGACCCCACTGCTGAGCATCTGCCTCCCCAGGCCAGTGCTGATCCCTGAGCAGCATCTCTCTCTCTCTCTCTCTCTCTCTCTCTCTCTCCTACTGGAAACAAGCACAGTAGGGCACTGGGGAGAGAGGGAGACAGAGACAAACAAGTGGAGGGGATGGAAGCATTGGCATGAGGAAGCCCCACAGCCTCTAAGATTTTCACCGCCTTGACTTAGAGAGAGGGAGAGGCAGCAGCAAAGGACGCTTAGGTGGGTTCAGATTCCTGATGGAAATGAGGTGGGGTCTAGTCCTGGCTGTGTGGCCTTGGGTAAGTCACTGCCCTTCTCTGCATCTCCTCCTTAGGGGTGGTTTCATATCTGTGCCTTCGGGATCGAGTGTGTGGGGGCAAAGCCAATTTTGCGTGCCAAGCACAGCACCTGGCATCAGGTGAGCACATCACAGTGGCTGCTCGTACTGGCTCATCTTCACAGAGAGGAGGGGAGGGGAGAGGAGAGGAGAAGAGGGCAAGGGAGGGAGGGAGAGGAGAGGAGAGGAGAGGAGAGGAGAGGAGAGGAGAGGAGAGGAGAGGAGGAGAGGAGGAGAGGGAAGAGGAGGGGAGGGGAGGGGAGAGGAGAGGAGAAGAGGGGAAGGGAGGGGAGGGGAGAAGAGGGGAAGGGAGGGGAGGGGAGAGGAGAGGAGAGAGGAGAGGAGGGGAGAGGAGGGGAGAGGAGGGGAGGGGAGGGGAGAGGAGGGAAGAGGAGGGGAGGGGAGGGGAGGGGAGAGGAGGGGAAGGGAGGGGAGGGGAGAGGAGAGGAGAGGAAGAAGAAGAGAAGAGGGGAGGGGAGGGGAGAGAAGGGAGGGGAGGAGAGGAAAGGAGAGGAAGGGAGGGGAGAGGAGGGGAGGGGAGAGGAGAGGAGGGGAGGGGAGGGGAGGGGAGAGGAGAGGAGAGGAGAGGAGAGAGGAGAGGAGGGGAGAGGAGGGGAGAGGAGGGGAGGGGAGAGGAGGGGAGAGGAGGGGAGAGGAGGGGAGAGGAGGGGAGAGGAGGGGAGAGGAGGGGAGGGGAGAGGAGAGGAGAGGAGGGGAGAGGAGGGGAGGGGAGAGGAGGGGAGAGGAGAGGAGAGGAGAGAGGAGAGGAGAGGAGGGGAGAGGAGGGGAGAGGAGGGGAGAGGAGGGGAGGGGAGAGGAGAGGAGAGGAGAGGAGGGGAGAGGAGGGGAGGGGAGGGGAGAGGAGAGGAGAGGAGAGGAGGGGAGAGGAGGGGAGGGGAGGGGAGGGGAGAGGAGAGGAGAGGAGAGGAGGGGAGGGGAGAGGAGAGGAGGGGAGAAGAGAGGAGAGGAGGGGAGAGGAGGGGAGGGGAGAGGAAAGGAGGGGAGAGGAGAGAGGAGAGGAGGGGAGGGGAGGGGAGGGGAGAGGAGGGGAGAGGAGGGGAGAGGAGGAGAGAGGAGGGGAGGGGAGAGGAGGGGAGGGGAGGGGAGGGGAGGGGAGGGGAGGGGAGGGGAGGGGAGGGGAGAGGAGAGGAGAGGAGAGGAGAGGAGAGGAGAGGAGAGGAGAGGAGAGGAGAGGAGAGGAGAGGAGGGGAGAGGAGGGGAGAGGAACACCCATCCTTAAGCTGCAGCCCTTCACCCTCAGGTCCCTAAATGAGAAAGTCTCACCATCCTCCAGTAGCAAGAAGCAGGCCCTGCCCTAGATCCTACAGCATTCTGGAACTGGCATGTCTCCAGATTCCAGCCCTCTCCCTGCCAGTTTCATGGAACGAGCCTGTAGCTGGCCACATCTGACTCAGCAGACAGGGCTCAGAACAGTAATTT
The DNA here is from genome assembly GCF_950295315.1 of Erinaceus europaeus. NCBI lineage: Eukaryota > Metazoa > Chordata > Mammalia > Eulipotyphla > Erinaceidae > Erinaceus > Erinaceus europaeus. The sequence goes on from NC_080172.1 coordinate 117,309,570, forward strand.
CCCTGGGGTGCTAGTAACAGATTTTATTTTTATTGATCAAAAAAATTTTTTTTTATCAAAACCACATCAAATTGAAGAGGCATAAGAAGCAAGATGAAATCGGATTTTAAGTCCTTTAAAAATGGGCCGTCCCCAAAGATGCCGGGCCCTCATGGTGAGGTACCCGACGTCCAGGCCAGGCCTACTTTGCGTTCAGGCCGCCTTAGAGGAAGCCAGACATCTGGCTGCAGATGGGGGATGCAGTGGAGGACCTGTGTGCTGGCTTTAGAGAGTCGGTCCTCAGGCCTCTCTGAACTTGTTCAACTGCCTGGCCGGGCTTTCCGTGTGGGGCCTGGAGCCTGCGTTGCATAAAAACATGTCTAATGAGATCATTCTTCAGGCTGAGCCTAACACACTCACGGAAAATCCCGTTGCTTGAAGAGCAAACAGGCAGAGGCGTGTGTCGGAGAGCTGCACGTCAGTGCACAGATCTGAGCGTCTAGGAGGAGGCGGCTCATTCACTCACGCAGTTACTCAGTCAACGGATGTGTACTAAGCCCTCCTGATGGGCCAGCACACATCTGAGCATCAGGAATAAAGCAATGAGCAAAATACATTAGGGAAAAAAAAAAACCCTTGGGGCCAGGTGCTGGCACACCTGGCTAAGTGCTCACAATACAGTGCACGAGGACCCAGGTTCAAGACCCTAGTCCGCACCTGCAGGGGGAAAGCTTCACGAGGGGTGATATGGGGCTGCAGGTGTCTCTCTGCCTCTCTTCCTTTCTAGCTCCCCCTCCCCTCTCAATTTCTGGCTGTCTCTATGTGATAATAAATAAATAAGCGCTCACATCACAGGGCTCAAGGGCCCAGGGTGCAGGCCCTGGTCCCCACCTGTAGGGGAAAGCTTTGGGAGTGGTGAAGTAGAGCTACAGGTATCTCTCCGTCGCTCTCCCTCTCTCTCCTCCTCTCAGTTTCTCTCTGTCTCTATCCAATAATAAATACATAAACATATTTTTAAAAAATCTTACAGAAAAAGAAATCCTTGTCTTCCTAAAACAGAAACATTACCCCTTCAAATAATTCTAGCTGGAAGGCTGGAAGATGGGTCACAGAGGATGTATCTGTCAGGCTTGGTCCCTCACTCCAGCCTTTATTTATTTATTTATTTATTTATTTATTTATTTTTGCCTCCAGGGTTATTGCTGGGGCTCGGTGCCTGCACTATGAATCCACTGCTCCTGGAGGCCATTTTTTTTCCCATTTTGTTGCCCTTGTTGTTGTTGTTGTTATAGTTGTCATTGCTGTTGTTATTGTTGTTGTGGTTGGATAGGACAGAGAGAAATTAAGAGAGGACGGGAAGACAGCGAAGGGGAGAGAAAGACAGACACCTGCAGACCTGCTTCACCGTCCATGAGGCAACCCCCTGCAGGTGGGGATCAGGTGGGGAGCCAGGGGCTCAAACGAGATCCTTACGCCCGTCCTTGCTCTTTGCCACGTGTGCTTAATCCGTGCGGTACCGTCACCGCCCCACCCCACTTCAGCCTTTTGAAGGTCACTTTCCTGCTCCTGTCACAGCTCCTCCCCTTGCTTATGCCAGTGACACAGTGATGGCTGAACTACAGAGAAAGTTGGTGGAGGAAAGGGAAGACTGGGAATGAGCCAGGGGTGTGCAAAGAAGCTGAATTCCCAACAGAGGTGCAGAAGCTGGGGAAGGTGCATGGGGCAGGCACCAGGCTTTTAGTTTGTCAAGAATCTGATGACCCAGCCACCCCAGCAAGGACCAGCTGCCAAGCTTGCCCCTCACTGTGCCCACCTAGGCCTGAGCATCTTCTCTGGGGCCCTGTCCCCACCGAGTGACGCAGAGACTCAGGGTTTTGGAGCCTCAGAGCCGAGGACTTGACACTCCTGCTATCCCTCCCCGTCTATCCATTCTGCTGATGAGTGAGGGACCCTGTGTGCTTTGCCATCTCCACAGAGCTCCATGGGGTTTGCTGGCTTCTGCTATTCTTTTTCTCTGGATTTCTGTACAGCAGTGTGGCGTCCCCACCAGCAGGAGCTGGGGATGGGTTGGAAACCAGCTGTGGGAATTGTGAGAGGCGGCCTTATCTCCAAGTCATCTGAAATGGGACTTGCCGGGGGTCTCCTGGGAGGTGTAGCCACACAGCATCTGAACAAGCCCCCGTGCCTGTCTGGGTGTCCACCAGAGAGCAGGACAGAGATAGTTGCAGACGTGGCGAGGGGACACGCTGCATGTTGTGTTCCTAGCACACAGCAAACCCTCCCTCAGTAAGCTCTGATCCCTTCCTCCTCTTCGTACTGCCTGGTGCAAGGGACGCATCCCAAGGGAATGAGGGTGTTTAGCAGGACAAGTGTTGATCTTCAAAAAACCACCCTCATCAACCAGGGAACAGCAGATCACACCACCTTAGCATCACTGAACCAGAAGATGTGAGAACCCCCAAAAGAACCATTTTGTCCTGGACCCTCTTTTTTTTAATGATTTAATATTGATTTACAAAATTATAAGATAATAGGGGTACAACTCCACACCATTCTCACCCCCCACCAGAGTTCTGTGTCCCCAGTCCCTCCATTGGAAGCTGCAGCAGTTCTCCCAAGGCTGCAGATATGGGCTGACTATTATTCCGACAACTGTCTGTCTAGATTTGTAGATATTTGTCAGTTTTCCCCCTGGTTTCTTTTCCTTTTTTTATGCTTTCTCTTCCTTTCCAAGTCACACCTATACCTCTTACTACTTCTAATGTCCCTCCCTTTTTCCTTCTCCCTCTCTGGATCTGGATGGAGTTGGGGTTCAGAGCCCTCTGGGCATCTTCCCCTGACATTTCTCCCCCTCTGGGAGGATGGACCAAAATTCTCTATGGGGAGCAGAAGGTGGGAGTTCTGGCTTCCGTCATTGCTTCTCCGCTGGACATGGGTGTTGGCAGGTGGATCCACACCCCCAGCCTGTGTCTGTCTGTCCCTAGTGGGGCAGGGCTCTGGGGAGGGGAGACTCCAGGACACATGGGTGAGGTCGTCTGCCCGGAATGATCAGGATGGTGTCATGGTAGCATCTGCAACTTGGTGGCTGAAAGGCAGCAAGATACAAAGCGGGACAGAATGACTACCTCTTCTTTTTTAAAAAGAGTCTCTCAGCGGCCTGGCCCAGGTGACACAGCACGTCAGAACCACATCTATGTATCCACCCGCTCTAAGCATACAGGTTGCCTCCTTGAAGCTTCTTTCCTGCACTAAAACTTATAACTATGGAGCCTCCAAAGAGCCCCTAGCTCCTCTTTACAGATACCATTTGAAGCTGACACACACCACTATCCTGTCTTACCTGCAGCTAGCTCAGAGTCTAGACACAGCCAAGCTCTGTGCGCCTAGTGGTTGACTTAATGTCTGTTTGGAGCTGTGGCCCTAAGTTCAAGTCTTCTTCTTCTCTTCTCCTTCTCCTTCTCCTCCTTCTTTTTGACTTCTCACACCAGTTTCTCCAGGAACAGGTGCCCGAGCAAGGGGCCCAGGGCAGCAAACTGGAGGGGTTCCAGGGGGATCTTACTGGTGCAGAGGACCACCTTCTCATCTGTCGGCAGCGCCCCATACTGGAACCCCAGCCCTGAGTCGGTGTCTGCTTAGAAGCTAATTTTCCAGGACTGGGGTGTCCGCCTGACACGAGACACAACAGTAATTAAGAAATAAGCCACTTGCCCAGCTCCACAGTGATGATTTGGCTAAGTAACTACCATGGTCTGCTGCCTCAGAAATCACCATTAGAGTACGCTCCTTATGGGCATAAAATTTCTCGTTTTCTGCCTCTCATCAGCCTCCCCCTGCAATCTTCGCCTTGCTTTATTCATACATTCGTCCTCCAACAATGGCGATAAACCCTTTCCCAGAGTGTTGCAAATCAGAAATTTGTCCACATTTTTACACCACCTTCCACTGTGGACCTGCCCTGCCTGGGAACTGCCAGGCCAGGCCAGCTGGAGAGGGCTGGGTTGCTGGAGATTGATGGGGGCATGACAGGATGGGGTTGCTGGGGAGAGAGGGTGGGGAGGGGGCAGCGGGAGAATGCACCATGAAAGGCCTCTGCTGCCCAGCGACCAGCCCAGCAGGAGACGGAGAGGCCCATGGAGGGGAGGGGAGGGGAGGAGAGGGGTGGAGAGGGGCCAGGTTTCCCCACCCCCTTCCTTCCCTTTAGGGGAAGAAGGAGGGGACAGGCCCCGCCCCTGTGGAGTAGGGATCCTGAGAACAGTCCTTGCCCACTGTGTCCAGATTCTCTGTGTGTCCAGTAGCCCACCCTGCACCCCCCACTTAGAAGCCATTCTTTCTTCTTTATCAGTGATTTCATAATGGTGAACAAGATTGTAAGGTAACAGGAGGACAAGTCCACACAGTTCCCACCACCAGAGTTCTGTGTCCCCTCCCCTCCATTGGAAGTTTTCCTGTTCTTTATCCCTCTGGAAGGATGGGCCAAAGATCTTTGTGGGGAGCAGAAGGTGGGAGTTCTGGCTCCTGTCATTGCTTCTCCGCTGGACATGGGCATTGGCAGGTGAATCCACACCCCGCCCCAGCCTGGTAGAAGACATTCTTTTCTGGACCCCCTTACCTACCCCCTCACCCCCCACTCCACATTCAGCCGCAGGCATTGACGGAAAGTTTGGTGGAGCAGTTGAGGCAATGGCTCAGCTGACAGAGGACAGGACCTTTAGCCAAAGGCTCCAGCTTCATCCCTGGCATTGACTATTACAGAGTGGTACGCTTATTGGGACTCCTCTCTCTCTCTCAACTTTCTCTCATGTTAAACTCTATGAAATAAAGTAAATCTTTAAAAAAAAGAAAGGAAGGAAAGGGGGGGGGAGCTGGGCGGTGGTGCACCCGGTTAAGCACACACATTCCTAAGCACAAGGATCTGGGTTCAAGCCCCCAGTCCCCCCCTGCTGCGAGGACGCTTCACGAGTAGTGAGGCAGGGCTATGGGTGTCTTTCTCTCTCCCTCTCTATTTCCCTCTCCTCTCTCATTTTCTCTCTGTCCTAGCTAATAAAAAATTAGAAAGAATGAAAAAAAAAAGAAGAAAAAAAATCACTGAGCCCCAGTGATAGCCCTGAGGTGGGGAGGTAGGGGGAGAATGATGGAAGGAGAGAAGGGAGGATGAAAACGAAAGCCCTGCTGTGAGCGGGGGACTCTGCCGGGCTCTGGCATGAGGTAATGAGTGAAAACACAAGATCTACCCAGGGGGATTCTCAGGGTGGCGCTTGAGACTCAGGAGAAACCCTTGTGCTTTTTGTATGTTTGCTTTGCTTTGCTCTTGTCTTTAGGGATATGGAAAGTAGGTTTTTGAGAAGGGTTTAGACTTGTCAAAATTCACACAATGATTCAAAGACAAGGTTAGGGCCAAATTTCAGGACTCCAACCTGGACTTGCTGGCTTTTTCCAACCTGCCGGACCCTCCCCGCGTGGCCAGGGTCACCGTTCCGTCTTCTGGCTGAAGCCAGAGTTGTGTGGAGGGCACCTCTCTCCTGACTGGAGGTCCTGGGATAGCAGAGATGGGAAGCCGCTCAGGTTACTTTGGGGTTGGTTTGCAGAGGGCAGATTCAGGTGGGCTTCCTGGGTAAAGATTCTTTCATCCTTTTTTTCCTTTAAAGAAATATTTTATTTCGGGGGTTGGGCAGTGGCACACCTAGCTAAGTGCACATAGTATAAAGCTCAAGGACCCACACAGGATCCAGGTTCAAGCCACCTGCAGTGGGTGGTGTGGGGGGGGGGGGCAGGGGTCGCTCCACAAGTCGTGAAGCAGATCTGCAGGTGTCTATCATTCTCTCTCCTTCTCTCTATCTACCCTCACCTCTCAACTTCTCTCTGTCCTGTGGGGGGAGCTGCCAGAAATAGTGGATTCATAGTGCTGGCACTGAGCCCTGCTACTGGAGGCAAAAAAAAAAAAAAAAAAAAAAGAGGAATATTTTATTTAGTTTAACGAGGGACAGGGAGAGAGACACCAGAGCGGTAATCAGCTTTGACTTACCATGGTGCTGAGGATTGAACCTGGGACCTCAGAGTCTCCGGCACGAAAGTCTACATAGCCGCTAAGCTCTGTCCCCAGCCCCAGATACCTGTTTCTAGGGAGGGAGGCGGGCCGCCTTTGAAGTGGCTTGTCTTACTGGCAGGGTGGGGCCAGCTGCCATTCTTTCTTTTTTAAAAAAAATTTTTTGTATTTTTTATTTATTCCCTTTTGTTGCCCTTGTTGTTTTATTGTTGTAGTTGTTGTTACTGATGTTGTTGTTGGATAGGACAGAGAGAAATGGAGAGAGGAGGGGAAGACAGAGAGGGGGAGAGAAAGACAGACACCTGCAGACCTGTGAAGCGACTCCCCTGCAGGTGGGAAGCCGGGGGCTCGAACCAGGATCCTTACGCCTGTTCTTGCACTTTGCATCACATGCGCTTAACGAGCTGCGCTACCGCCCGACTCCCCAGCCAGCTGCCGTTCTAAGGAGCCTTCACCTTCCTGGTCACAGGTTCAGCCCAAGACCACTGACACTGAAAAGACCTCTCTAGAGGGCCAGGACTCTCCCTCAGCTTCTGCTGTGGTGACAGTCACTGCAGAGTTGCTGACACTGTGGGTCCAGGGACAACTGGGGATGGTTAATAAAACTGGGGACATGCTACGCCTCCCCCCATGAATCTACCATTCCCAGTGGCCATTTTTTTCCTCCTTTCTTTCTTTCTTTCTTTCTTTCTTTCTTTCTTTCCTTCTTCCTTCCTTCTTTCTTTCTTTCTTTCTTTCTTTCTTTCTTTCTTTCTTTCTTTCTTTCTGTTTTATTTGAAGACAGAGAGAAACTGAGAGAGAGAGAGGCAAGGGGACCGGGCGGTGGCACACCTGGTTGAGCACACATATTACAGTGTGCAAGGACCTGGGTTCGAGACCCCGGTCCCTACCTGCAGGGGAAAAACTTTGTGAGTGGTGAAGCAGGGCTGAGGTGTCTGTCTCTCTCTCCCTATCTGTCTCCCCCTACCCTCTCAATTTCTGGCTGTCTCTATGAAATAAATAAAGATAATAAAAAATTTTAAAAGAGAGAAGGGGAATATAGAGAGGGAGAGAGAAAGAGAGCCACCTGCAGACCTGCTTCACTGCCCAGGAAGCTCCCTCCCCCCCGGGCAGGTGGGAAGCAGGGGCTCGAATGAATCTGTCCTTGTGTGTGACACTGTGTGACACTGCGGGCACTCAGCTAGGTACACCACCTGCCTCTCCACATTACACATCTTAGTGTTAGATCTCAGTTTTCTGGAAGGTTTTCTGGAAGGGTTGGAGAAATAGCTCACTGGGAAAGACACCAGAGTCACCATGCACACAGTTCAGGCACATGGGGGTCTGCAGTGGCCTCGGGGGTAAGCGTCAGTGCTGCGCCATCTCTCCCTTTCTCCCTGTCCCTATCTGAATAGAAAAGTTGTCCCAAGCCACCTGTGGAGCCTCTGTGATGCAAAAATAATTAAATGAATAAACACATGAAAGGAAGGGAGGTGAGGATGGGAGTTATGGAGAATGCTAGTTAGGGACTGGGTAGCGGCGCACCTGGTTAAGTGAACATGCTATCAAGCACATGGACCCGGGTTCAAGCCCCTGGTCCCCACCTGCAGGGGGGAAGCTTCACAAGTGGTGAAGCAGGGCTGCAGGTGTCTCTCTGTTTCTCTCTCTCTCTCTATCCCCGTTCCCTCTCAATTTCTCTCTGTCCTATCAAATTAAGTAAATCAAGTAAAAAAAAAAAGAATTTTTTAAAGACTGTTAGTTATAGAAATGACTCCCAGGGTGGGAGGTGGCGTCAACCTAATCCTAAGTACAAACAGATCATTTAGGGGAAGACTAACACCTTTTCCCTCTTGTGTCTCTAAGGATGAAAACTTTAGAGTTTCTCTGTTTAACTGGTGGCTGCAGTTTACCCTAGAGATAGCCATTAAAGCATTCTGGAATGCTAGGACCCACAGCCGCAGGAGAAATAACAACACAATAGAGAAACAGTGTTTCTTCCCACCTTAGCTCTCAGGCTCTCTGGAAACTTCACCACAGACCTCACATACCACCCCTCCCGTTGTTCCCCCACACACCCTGGAGGGAAAACTTCCAGGGGTGCGGGCAGGGAGGGCAGGGGAGACAGGGCATGGTGTCCTGTTCTTCTTCTAGCGTTTGCCCTTCTTCCGTAGCCAGTCAACAGCATCAGGAGCTGCTTGTTGTTGGCTTTGAAAGTGACTGGGATCCATGTGGATTCAGTCGGCTAGGAAGGATCGTCAGCTTCCCCAATGAATGGGGACTCACGGGATGCACCACGGGAAGGTCGATCCAATGCATCATCCCATGGTGTCCTGTGATGGGGCTGAAGGGTTAGTTCACAGAGTAGGATGCCTGCTTACCAGGACACAAGCTTGCTCTCTCTCTCTCTCTCTCTCTCTCTCTCCTTTCTTCTCTCTCCTCTCTCTTCTCTCTCTCTGTCTCTTCTCTCTCTCTTTCCTCTCTCCTCTCTCCTCTCTCTCTCTCTCTCTGTCTCTTCTCTCTCTCTTTCCTCTCTCCTCTCTCTCTCTCTCTTTCTCTTCCCTTCCCTTCTCTCTCTCTCTCTCTCTCTCTCTTTCTCTTCTCTTCTCTTCTCTTCTCCTCTTCTCTTCTCTTCTCTTCTCTTCTCTTCTCTTCTCTCTCTCTCCTCCAGGGTTATCACTGGGGTTCGGTGCCTGCACTATGAATCCACTGCTCCTGTGGTCATTTTTTCCCATTTTATTGGACGGGACAGAGAGAAATTAAGGGAGAAGGAAGAGAGAGGGAAGGAAGAGAGAGACCTGCAGATCTGCTTCACTGCTTGTGAAGCCACCCCCCTCTAAGTGGGGAGCAGGGACTTGAACCCAGATATTTTTTTAAAGATTTTTTTTATATTTTCCCTTTTGTTGCCCTTGTTTTTTTTTTTATTGTTGTTGTAGTTATTATTGTTATTGATGTCATTGTTGGATAGGACAGAGAGAAATGGAGAGAAGAGGGGAAGACAGAGAAGGGGGGAGAGAGAGAAAGAGATATCCGCAGACCTGCTTCACCGCCTGTGAAGCGACTCCCCTGCAGGTGGGAAGCCTGGGGCTTGAACCAGGATCCTTACTTCAGTCCTTGCGCTTCGTGCCATGTGCGCTTAACCCGCTGCGCTGCCACCCGACTCCCGAACCAGATCTTTGTGCTCAGTACCATGTGTGTCTAACCAGGAGTCCCACTGCCCCCACCCCAGGGGCAATCTCTGTGACTGGTTTGATGGGGGAAACCTGATCCCTACTCTCAGAGACCAGGACAGACTACACAGATGGGCTAGATCGTAAGGGGGCTTGGTAAGCAGGGTCAGCTGTGGGTCTGCAGCAGGGTGGGTTCCCAGTGCTGAGAGGGTGGCACGAGTGACAGCTGTCACAGGGCTTCTGGGCCGTCACTGCAAGCTTTGCAGATCAGCTGAGATGGGTGGCATCTTGCCATCTTGCGGGGCTGCGGGTGCTAAGGCTGGAAGCCACCTGCAGGGAGAGGTCCCACCCTCCAAGCAAGGAGGGCCAGGAAGGCTGATGGCTATGGGGGGTGTGTGTCTGGGGCCACCTACTTGGGTTTAACTGTCACCCCGCCATCAGTCATTAAGCCGGGAGACCAGAGGCTCAGCCAAGAGCACACACTTCATCACTCACAGCGGTAGGGGTTTGAACAACCTGAACAGGGGGAAGCTTCAGGAGTCCCAGAGGGGTGCTACAGTGTCTCTCTTTCTCTCGGTGTCTCTTTCTTCCTCTGTCTGAGAGAGAGGGGAGATTGCTGAGAGCAGGGGAGTCCAGCAGAGCCCCAGAGATAACGGGACTCTTCAGCCTCAGTGCCCCGCCCATGACCCCAGTCCCACGACGGCTAATCCCCTCGCGGTATGGTGACCGTGGGATCAGGACCCGCAACAGAGGAAAGACATGCGGTCGCTCAGGCTCACACAGGCAGCTGTTTTCACGCTTATTCTCGGCGGCTGCCAAGGCTGGTCCTGCTTGAGGGGCCCGTGTGCAGTCTCAATGTCCAGTCTGGGGTACACGGAGCCCCGACTCTGAGCCCAGAGGTTGAGGCGCGCAGCAGGGCCAGGAGTCCTGAAAGCCTTTTCCGGCTCTGCTCTTTCCGAGGCCTTTCTGACTGGCTGCAGCCAAGGTCCTCAGCCCAGGGGGTGGGGTGGGAGGTGGACGTCAGTGGGCAGGGCAGGGGGGTCCGGCAGGCTTGGCTTCTCAGGCATATGGTCCTTTCAGACTGGCTTTGTGGGGCCCTGACGGGTGGCCGGCTGCCTTTTCCTGGCCGTGCGGGGCGGCGGGAGCCCCAGCTGCTGCCGTTTCCCCTTCAGTGACCTGGAGCCACCCCCTAGGATCCCCTACCCCCACCGCCTCTCTCCCCTCAGCCTCGCAGAGCCTGGCACCCTTTACTCCCTGAATGGGTCCTTCTTTCTTCTGAAGGAGCTGAAACCTGGTGCACACGTGACTTCATGGATCTGGACTGCTTTTTCATTCAGATAGAGAGAGAGACAGAGAGGGGGAGGCACCACAGCACCAGAGCTTCCTCTGAGGCCACAGCACCTTCCAAGGTGGTATCAGGGTCAAGACCTTGGCTGTGCGCTTGGCAAGGCAGGCACCCAACCTAGTGAGATATCTCTCCAGCCCTGTGATGGAATACTTAGCAGAAACACCATACCCCCATTTTCTCTGTGGTTCTGCTGGAAGTTCTCACCTGACAAAGGTATAGGGCCTGCAGCAAAGTCTCTACCACAGAAAGAGAAGGAAGAAGGAGTGGAAGGGGTATGCATTCATCCAGTCACTTGCTCGTTTATTCCTTCCTTTAGGCTTTTAGAAATATTTTAATTTATTCATAACAGGATAGAGACAGAGGGAAATTGAGAGGGGAAGGGGAGATAGAGAGGGAGAGAGACAGAGAAACACCTGAAGCCCTGCTCCAACACTCGCGAAGCTTTCCCCCTGCAGGTGAGGACCGGGGGCTTGAACCCAGGTCCTTGCACACTGTAACATGTGCACTCAACCAGGTGCACCACCGTCTGCCCCCCTTTGGACGTGTACTTGGCAGATATGCTTGCCTCCGGCAGACACAGTGGCAAAGTCCTCACTCTCTGCAGGCACCAAGAACAACAGTAGTAGTAGTAATAATAATAATAATAATAATAACTAACAGATACTGAACATTCACCAGCATCTGGCATTACTGTAAACCCTTGTCTTGTGATCATCCATTTAATCTCTTGCATATAGTTCTATTTAAAAAAATATTTATTTATTCCCTTTCGTTGCCCTTATTGTTTTATTGTTGTAGTTATTACTATTGTCATCGTTGTTGGAAAGGACAGAGAGAAATGGAGAGAGGAGGGGAAGACAGAGAGGAGGAGAGAAAGACAGACACCTGCAGACCTGCTTCACCGCCTGTGAAGCGACTCCCCTGCAGGTGGGGAGCCGGGGGCTCGAACCGGGATCCTTAAGGCCGGTCCTTGTGCTTTGTGCCACATGCACTTAACCTGCTGTGCTACAGCCCGACTCCTCTAGTTCCACTTAAAAAAAATAATTAATTTTATTTTAATGAGAAAGTGATACAGGGAGAGAGACCAGAGCCCTGTTCAGCTCTGGCTTATGGTGGTGCTGGGGACTGAACCTGAGACCTCAGAGCCTCAGGCAGGAGAGTCTTTCGAAGAACCGCTGTGCTGTCTCCCCAGCCCTTGGCACAGAGTCCTGGGAGTCTGGCACAGCTGTTCTCCTCACTGTGCAGATGGTGGGGCTGTGCTCAGTGTGAAGGCAGGTTGTGGCAGCAGCATCAAAGGCAGCACGGAGTTCTGGTTGGGTGTTGGTGCAGTCATACCAGCCGCCTAGGAGGCAGGTGGCACAAGGGCACGGGATCCTAAGAGGACAGCTGGCACACCCAAGGTTGCAGGGCAGGTGGAGGACTGAGCCCAGAGAGGGGTAGAAGTCCACACCATTCCCACCACCAGAGTTCTGAGTCCTCACTCTCCCCACTGCAATCCACCACAGCGGCCCTAAGGTTGCAGACATGGGCCAACCACCATCTCTACAACTCTCTGTCCCCATTTAGACATAGTTGCCTCTCTTTTTCTTCCTTGGAGCCAATCCTCTCTGCCCCTCCAAGCCACTCATGACATCGTAGCTCCCTCCATCTGTCCCTCTCCTTTTCCTTCTGTCTCTCTGGGTGCTGATGGAGCTGAGTGCAGAGTCCTCTTACCTTCACCCATCACTTCTCTCCCGCTGAGAGTCTGGATCAAGGTCGTTTTGGGGAAGCAGAAAGTAGGAGTCCTGGCTTCCGTAACTGCTTCTCAACTGGGCATGTGCCTTGGCTGATCAAGCCCCCCAGCCCCTCAGACACAGACACAGGACCCAGTTGGCAGGCTGCCCCCTCCCCCCCAGGAGTCAATAGACTGTGTGTGCTGGCCGCTGGCCACCTCCCGCTTTACCTGAGTTCAGGAAGCAAACAGCAGAAATGGTCCAGTGAAGCAGTGAGGGACAACAGTGGTCACTTTCAAGATGGTCATAAAGTCGCAGGAACTGTGCCTGTCTCTCCTTCTCTCTCCTCTCTTGAATGGTAATAAATAAATACATTTTTCTAAAAGCCAAATTGGAAAAGTCTTCATGACATCTCGTTTCACCCTTTTTTTCTTTTCCTAATTTTCTTAGATAAGACAGAGAGAACGAGCTGAGCGCATATGTTACAATCAAGGGGGGGGGGGGATAGAGAGGGAGAGAGAAAGACAGACACCTGCAGACCTTATTCACTGCTCTTGAAGCGTCCCTCCCCTGCAGGTGGGGAGCCGGGGGCTCAAAACGGGATCCTTACGCATGGCAATATGTTCACTCAAGTGGCCACCCTCCACCTCCCCTTTACCCTCTCACCATACGACACCTTAAGGCAAGCGGGCCTCAGGGAACTCTCTGCACCCAGGAGTCTTTCCCCGACTGAAAACCTCAGGTCAGACTCCGTCCTTCTGCCGACGGTTCCTACTCTCCACGTGGGCTTGCACTTGGCCCACGGTCCGGTGTAGAAAGCTACGGATCCATGAAAAAGTGCAGCTAGTCAGGACCACCCCTTCTCCTGGCTGTGCCCCTTCCTGGCGGTACCATATAGAGAATGCCCTCTAGTGCTTGAAACCAGCACTGCATTCCTAACCCTGAAATCTTCCTGGTCTTCAACCTCCCCTCCCTCCCCTTTCTTCTCCTGGACCCCTAACTTCTGTGTAGCTGCCAAGGCAATGTAGATTGGGGAGTGGCACTCTGTTGTCTACCGTGGACACTCATGCTGTGCGTCAGCAAGGGGAGCACAATGGCTGAGAGGGTATTCAGGGAGGGCTTCCTGGTGGAAGGGGGTCAGAGAGGATGAAGGTTCTTGAAGCTCGAGGGTGCTGAGTTCTCTCTTGTCCCCGGGCCGCTTCTGAATACTTTACTGTACCCATCTGCGCACTCAGCCATGCCTTCAACAGACATCTGAGTGTTTTGTGCTCGCTTTGTGCCGAGCACCTGGAAGAGGGAAATGCAAAACCCTCACCCTCACGGGCTCTGCCAGCCCAGATGAGCAGGTAAAGCTGTTGAGCCCGTCTGAGTGCCACGTGCCCAGGAAGAGACGGTGCCAAGCAGGGAAGGTCAGGTTCCGCCTGCTGTGTTTTGCGTCTGGGAACCCGGAGAACCTGAGTGAGCAGCGCCTGGAGTCTGAGCCTAGAGGTGTTGGCTCCACTGGGCCGGGCCAGCCAAGAGCAGGAGCCGCAGGCCAAGAGTGTGGGGAGATGTCTTTGCAGGGCCGGTGCAGACAACAGGCTTGCTGGAGGAGAGAGAGGCGCAGGCGGCAGGCGGCAGGCTCTGGCCAGAACCCTCAGACCCTCAGGTGCTGAGCCAGCTGGCAGGGGAGGCACAAGGCTCTGGAAAGAGGTCTCTCTGGATGCCTGGCGGTGGTGCTGAGCTGGGCCTCCCAGAAAAGTTTGGGCCGATGGACGGGCAGGAGAGGGTGCTACCAGGAAGCTCTAAGCTGAGGCCCGAGCCCCACCTCTCCGCCAAGCCACGGTGGCCCAGCCCACGTCCAGCTGCCCCCCCACCCCCCCACCCCCCCACACACACACAGTCCCCAGCCTCCCGCCCTGCTCCATGCGCCTGTTACAGCTGAGCGGTTCTCCGTGCAGGGGCCGCGAGGGCGCCAGCCCAGGCCCGGGCTCGCTGGGCCCCCAACTGAGCTGTAAATGACTTTTCCATTTTCCCAGACCCGCGCCCAGACCTGTTTGGTATTCAGGGACGCCCGGACGCCCGGCCTCCACACGCCGTCTCTCGGCTCTGCCCGAATTACTTGATTAAAACGCATATCAACTATTATGTGATTCGCTCCTCTGCCGCAGTACCCGACCAGCCTATGTTAAACCGTAATAAAGTCTGGGGGGCATGGGGGAAGGGGGACGCAGGGGCGGGGGTGGGGCAGGTATCCTTGTGCTGGGGGTGGGGGTGTGGGCTAGAGAAGGGCCCCCCACCTTCAAGCCCCTGTTGACTCTGGTCCTCTAAGACAGCAAGCATTTGGGGAAGATGGTGGGCGCGTCTGGGATCCGACTGCCTCAGCCCAGACAGTGGCAGTGTATGAAGGGTGACTGGGGGGGAGGATCATGATTTTTCACGGGACTCTGGTTGAGCAGGGGCCCCACGGCCCAGAGCTGGCTCTCTCTGGACTGGGAGTCCCCCGATGCCCGCGGCTCCTGGGGTTCCACTGAACACCTGTCCAGTGGGGCCACTGACGCTTACCTGACACCCCCTGACTACGTCAGGGTGACTGAGTCCATGTTGGGAAAGTGAGGGGCTGGGCTTGCAGACTAGAGCGCTGATGACTGCACGGTGCCGAGAATCCAGAGGACAGGGGCCAGGCAGTGCTGCATCCAGTGGAACCCACGTAATCCCACGCACAAGGACCCGGGTTCAAGCCCCTGGTCCCCACCTGCAGGGAGGAAGCTTCACAAATGGTGAAGCAGGGCTGTTGGTGTCTCTTTGTCTCTCTCTATCTCTACCCCTCTCCCCTCTCATTTTCTCTCTGTCCTATCAAATAAATAAATATAAAGACGATTCCAGGGGGCTAGGTGGTAGCACAGCTGGATAAGCACACATACCACTAAGTGCCAAGACCCGGGTTTGAACCCCCACTCCCCTGTTTCATGAGCAGTGAAACAGGTCTGTAGCTGCCTGTCTTTCTCTCCTTCTCTCTATCTCCTTGTCCTCTCTCAATTTCTCTCTGTCCTGTCTAAAAAAAAAAAAAAAAGAATCCAAAAGGAGCTTTGCGATCCCTCTGCCAAGCCCTACGCATAGAAGAAGCTTCTACTGAACACCTGCCGTGTGCCAGACGCAGTCCCTGACATACTCCTGGACCTCCTCCTTCTCCGGTGTGACTGAAAGCCCCCTAAACAAGAAACCTGTGTCTCCTTGTGAGCTTTGAGATCCTAGAAAGTCCTGCTGCAGGGGCCAGGCAGTGGCACACCTGGTTAAGCCCACACATCACAGTGTGCAAGGAAGGACCTGGGTTCAAGCTCCTGGTCCTCATCTGCAGGGGACACCTTCAGCAGGGCTGCAGGTGTCTCTCTGTCTCTTTCCCTCTCTATCTCCCCCTCCCTTCTCAATTTCTGTCTCTATTGAATAATAAATAAATAAAAATTAAAAAAGAAAAGAAAGAAAGTCTTGCTGGCAGAAGCCACCTTTTCAGCTGGGCTCTGCAGGGTGGCCCATCTGATGAAACAAAAAAAGGTGTTCCAAGCAGAGGAAGCTGGCATTGTAAAGGTGGGGGGCTGGGGGCAGGCTTGGTGGTTTAAGGTGCTCAGACAGGCTTGGTCGCTTAAGGAGGGTGAGAACTGGGGAGGCTGGACATCTGGGAAGGGCAGGTGGGGTGCTGTCCGCAGGGGTGTGGCTGAGGTCCCCCTGAGGCTCTGAACAACCCAACTGCCTTCACTGTCCTCAGACCATGTGGAGGTGCTTCCAAGTCTTGCAGCCACGTTTTCAAGCTTCTGGCTCTGCACCTGTCCTAGTCCCGATGCATCTGGGGACTGAGTGTCCTCCAAGAGGTGGGGACATCCCCAGAGCAAGATGCCACTGACCCGTCAGAGCTGAAGCTTCCTCCCAAGGACTGGGAAGACCCCACAGTGCTCTTCCCTCCTCTGTGTCCAGATTCCCCTAAGCAGATGCCAGCCCCAGGGCCCCAGGGCCCCAGGGTCCCAGAGGGAGGGTCTCCCACCTTACCTCTCTCTTGAGCCTGCCTCTGGACCAGCATCAGACCCCCCACACACACCCCATGGACCCTTCCATCTGACAGCTGCTGAGAGCAGGGAGGCAGGAGCTGCAGCTGGTCCAGAAACAGCTCCCCCACTGCCCACCCCCACCTCAGCCTCGCTTAATGAATGCGTCCCCATGTCTGTTCTGCCCACGTGTCCCCAACCCTGTGCCGGTGGCCGCTCTTCACCAAGAGGTAATCAGCCTGGGCACCGGGAGACCCCAGCCAGCAGGGCCTCTCTGGGGCCATGTCCACGGGATGCTGTTGGTTAATTGAACTCTGAAGCTAAAGGCTTCCCAGAGGTGAGGAGGGGGCAGGTCTCACTGGGCAACGTGGGGGCTTCAGAGCTTTTTGTAGCTTTTCTCACACAGGCTGTTTCGGCGTTGCACCTCCTGCCTTCTCCCCTCCTCATCTTCCTCCTCAGTAACTATCGGTTTCTTCACAGCATTGCATCCCATGCTCAGAGTGTTCCCATAGGGTTTGTAGAGAGGCAGCACCACCTTCACCTTCACAGCTGAGCCTCTGGGGTCCAGAGAGGGGAAATGACTGCTTCAGAGTCACACCTCAAGGGAGGGGCAGAGTCCAGTCCAGGTGTCAGACCTCCAGACAGACACCTGCAGCCCTGCTTCACCACTCGCAAAGCTTTCCTCCTGCAGGTGGGGACTGGGGGCTTCAACCTGGGTCCTTGCGCACTGTGACGTGTGCGCTCAACCAGGTGCACCACCCCCTGCCTCGCCCCCCCAGAACTCTTTCATAAAGACAGAATCAAGCCCCATAAAGTGCCCCAAACTCCTCTGAAATTTGTCCCTCCTCTTCAGTCTTCTGGAGGAAGAAGCATGTGCTTCCTGGCTGTGTGGTTTTAGCAAGTCCCTGAACCTCTCTGAGGGATCAGGCGGCCCAGCTCTGTAGGCCTGTTGGGAGGCAGCACAGAGGAAAGCCACACAGGGGAGTCCATTCTGCTGGGCTGGGCCATAAAGGAGGTGGGGAATCTTTCTGGTTTTGGGGGGAGGGTATGGGGTGGTGGTGACGGTGGCTAAAGTCACAAGACCATAATCTAACTCTTTCGAGGGCCCCTGGATCTCCAGGTGAGTGGGACAGACCTTGTTCTCCCCACCCACCTCCAGACAGTTGCTACGGCCACCACTAGCACCCTAGGGAAGCCTTCCAGATTCTTTAAAACAAGCAGACGTGGCCTGTGTGCCTTGCTTGGCCTTCCCCAGTCTGCGACTTGATCTGGGCTTCTCTCTAGACCCGGCAACCAGTGCTGACAAAGGGAGGTGGGGGAGTAGCCTCGGGCTTCCAGGACAAGTCTGGAAAGCTGTGAGTGAGTATTGGAGGGCAAAGACAGGGTTTCAATGGGTGCGAGTGGGTGCTGAGACTGGGCCAAGCCCAGGGTGTTTCGTTTTGTTTTGTTTTGTTTCGTTTCGTTTCGTTTCGTTTTTGCCTCCAGGGTAATCATTAGAGCTTGGTGCCGACACTACAAAACCACAGCTCCTGGTGGTCATTGTTAATAATTTTTATTAATTTTTTCTTTATTGGGGGATTAGTGGTTTATAGTCAACAGTAAAATACAGTAGTCGGTACATGTGTAACATTAGTCAGTTTTCCACATAACAATTCCTCCCCCACTAGGTTCTCCCCTGCCATCCTGTTCCAGGACCTGAGCCCTCCCCCCACTTCAGAGTCCTTGACTTTGGTGAAATACACCAACTCCAGTCCCAGTTCTGCTTAGTTAGTTTTCTTCCCTTCTGATCTTGTTTTTCAACTTCTTCCTCATTCTTCTGTTTCTGGATGATCTCACTTAACCTGATTCCTTCAAGCTCCATCCAGGATGGGGTGAAGAAGATGAAATCACCATTTTTAACAGCTGAGTAGTATTCCACTGTGTATCTAGACCACAACTTGCTCAGCCACTCATCTGTTGTTGGACACCTGGGTTGCTTCCAGGTTTTGGCTATTACAAATTGTGCTGCCAGGAACATATGTGTACACAGATCTTTTTGGATGGGTGTGTTGGGTTCCTTAGGATCTATCCCCAGGAGAGGAATTGCAGGGTCATAGGGCAGGTCCATTTCTAGCCTTCTGAGAGTTCTCCAGACTGTTCTCCACAGAGGTTGGACCCACCAGCAGTGCAGGAGGTTTCCTTTGACCCCACACCCTCTCCAGCATTTGCTGCTGTTACCTTTTCTGATGTGTGACATTCTCACAGGAGTGAAGTGATATCTCATTGTTGTCTTGATTTGCATTTCTCTGACAGTCAGTGACTTGGAGCATTTTTTTCATGTTTGTTAGCCTTTTGGGATCTCTTCTGTGTTGAATATTCTGTCCATGTCCTCTCCCCATTTTTGAATGTAGTCATTTGTTTTCTTATTGCTGAGTTTGGCAAGCTCTTTATATATTCTGGTTATTAGCCTCTTGTCTAATGTATGGCATGTAAAGATCTTCTCCCATTCTGTGAGGGGTCTCTATGTTTGGGTGGTGGTTTCTTTTGGGGTGCAGAAGCTTTTTAGCTTGATGTAGTCCCATATGTTTGTTTTTGTTTTAGTCTTCTTTGTAATTGGATCTGTATCGCTGAAGATGCCTTTAAAATTTGAAAAGAATTCTGCCAAAATTTCTCTTTAAGTATCTGATAGTTTGTGGTCTAACATCCAAGTCCTTGATCCACTTGGAATTTACTTTTGTGTTTTGTGAAATATAGTGGTTCAGTTTCATTCTTCTGCATGTTTCAACCCAATTTTCCCAACACCATTTGTTGAAGAGACTCTCTTTAACAGTCTGGACACCTTTGTCAAAGATTAGATGATTTTTTTTATTCGACAAGACAGAGAGAAACTGAGAGAGGAGAGGGGATAGGGAGAGAGAAAGAGAGAGAGAGAGAAAGAGAGAGACCTGCAGACCTTCTTCACTGATTGTGAAGCTTCCCCCCTGCCGGTGGTATGCCAGGGACTCGAACCGGGATCCTTGCATGGGTACTTAGTAGTAGTACTTAGCACTTAGTACTATGTATCTTAACTGGGTGTGCCACTGTGTGTGCCCCTCCCAAGATTCTTTTATAAATGAGAATCAGAAGCGCCTGAAGTGTACGTGTGTCTATATTTGCTAACGGCATTCTTGATCTTGACTACCATTGGGTAGCTTGCCCTCAGTATTTTATGCTGTACAAAATCACTTTGTAAACCGCATTCAACTGTTCAGACTAGAAAAACAACAACAACAAAATAGATGAAATCCTGCCATTCACTGCAATAGAATACGGGTGGACCTAGAGGGTATTATGCTAAGCAAGTCAGCTGGAGAACAAGGAGCACCATGTGAAAGATAAAGAAACAAAACGAATAAACAGACTAGTACAACAAAAGCAAACATTTAGGCTAGAAGAACAAAGCTGTGTTTTCCCCAGAAGGGAAGGGGAGAGGGGCTGGAGAAGCCGGATAAGAGGGATCCATTGCAGAGTGAAAGGCAGAAAGGAGACTTGTGATGGTGAACCTACAGCAGGATGAACTGATGCTGGTGAAGAAGCAGTGGAGGGAGTCGGGCGGTAGCACAGCGGGTTAAGCGTTAAGCGCACGTGGCACAAAGCGCAGGGACCGGCGGGCGGAAGGATCCTCCGGCTCCCCACCTGCAGGGGAGTCTCTTCACAGGCGGTGAGGCAGGTCTGCAGGTATCTGTCTTTCTCTCCCCCTCTCTGTCTTCCCTCCTCTCTCCATTTCTCTCTGTCCTATCCAACAACAATGACAAGGGCAACAAAAGGGAAAATAAATAAGTATAAAAATAAATAAATAAATAAGTAAGCAGTGCCGTGCACCAAAGCCTGTGTCAGCATATAGCACAGTGCTGCTACAGTCCAACTGTCTGAAAACTGAATGAAGGAAAGCTAATGCAGGGCCCAGGTGCACACACTACAGTGCCCAAGGACCTAGGTTCAAGCCCCTGGTCCCCACCTACAGGGCAAAAGCTTCACGGGTGGTGAAGCAGGGCTGCAGGTGTCTCTCTGTTTCTTTCTCTCTCTATCTCCCCCACCTCTCTCAGTTTCTGTCCAATAATAAAATAAAAATTTTTCAAAAGGAAAACGAATGTTGTTATACATATAAAAAGCGTGTCACATTTGTTAACACACGGGAAGCATAAAAAAAAAATAAAAAGCAAATATCACAAAGTGAACTGGGCCATTCAAGATTCAACCCACCCAGAGGGCCACTCAGGCTCACCGCTTCTGACTGGGTACACACTGTGGTAAGCAGGAGGCTCAGGCTCAGGCCCCTGCTCTCTACCTGCTAGGGTTGAGGAAGCAGGTCTGCAGGTGTCTCTCTTCTCCTTTTCTTTCCTTTTTTTAAATTTTTTGGTATTATCTTTATTTATTGATTGGATAGAGGCAGCCAGAAATCAAGAGGGAAGGTGGTAAGAGGGGGAGAGAGAGACAGAGAGATACTTACAGTCCTGCTTCACCATTCGCAAAGCTCTCACCCTGCAGGTGGGGACTGGGGGCTTGAACCCAGGTCCTTGAACAAGGTCCCAAGGTCCTTGAACCCAGGACCTTGAACTCAGGTCCTTGCATTTTAATATGTGCGCTCAACCTGGCATGCCACCACCCAGTCCCCTCACTTTCTCCTTTTTTTTTAAAATTTTTTATTTAAGAAAGGATTAGTGAACAAAAACATAAGGTAGGAGGGATACAACTCCACACAATTCCCACCGCCCAATCCCCATAACCCACCCCCTCCCATGGTAGCTTTCCCATTCTCTAGCCCTCTGGGAGCATGGACCCAGGGTCGTTGAGGGTTGCAGAAGGTGGAAGGTCTGGCTTCTGTAATTGCTTCCCCGCTGAACATGGGCGTTGACTGGTCGGTCCATACTCCCAGTCTGCCTCTCTCTTTCCCTAGTAGGGTGGGTCTCTGGGGAAGCAGAGCTCCAGGACACATTGGTGGGGTCTTCAATCCAGGGAAGCCTAGCCAGCATCCTGGTGGCATCTGGAACCTGGTGATTGAAAAGAGAGTTAACATATGAAGCCAAACAATTTGTTGAGCAATCATGGATCCCAAGCTTGGAATAGTGGAGAGGAAGTGTTAGGGAGGTACTCACTGCAAACTCTAGTGTACTTCTGCTTTCAGGTATATATTTTGCAGTAGTTTACGGATACGTGTGCACATAAGCTCTCTCTCACAGAAACTGGTGTATATCTAGGTTATGGGACTTTGTTAGAAAGTGAACTATCTGAGATGGAATTAGAGAATACTATGAAAGGAAAGGTCTCACCCGAGTAATGAAGCTGAAGGGTTGTCATTCCACACGTGAAGTCTCTGGATACAGTCTGAGGTGAAGCATGTTGAGATGGCAATCGTTGTGTTGGTTAGGTTGTGATCGGCGGATGCAATATTATTTGATATGGATTGGGAGATGCATACGGGAAAGTGGGCCCTATCCAAGGGTTCCAGGACTGGGGGAAGTAGGGGCTCCATGGTGGAGATGTGAGGTTCCTGCTGTCTTAGGGTTCAAAAAGACAATCGATAGCTAATGTTATCATCACATTATTTGGTAATTGGGTTAACTTTGAAAAGTCCCTTTGTTATGGTTTGCTGTACAGTATCCAGTATCTTGTATATAGCTGTGCTATCACTTTCTCCTTTTCTATCTCCCCCTCTACCTCTCAATGTCTTATCTGTCATGAAAAGAAAAGAAAGGAAAAGGAAAGGAAAGGAAAGGAAAGGAAAGGAAAGGAAAGGAAAGGAAAGGAAAGGAAAGGAAAGGAAAGGAAAGGAAAGGAAAGGGAAGGGAAGGGAAGGGAAGGAAAGGGAAGGAAGAGAGAGAAAGAAAGGAAATGACCACTGGTAGATTTGTTGTGCAGGCACTGAGCCCCATGACAACCCTGATGGCAGTGATAAATAAATAAATAAGGGCTGGGTGACTGGTGCCCCAGACTGAGCACACATCTTACAAGGCACAAGGGCCCAGGTTCAATCCCCCGGTCCCCCCCTGTAGGGGGGTAAGCTTTGTGAGGGGTGAAGCAGGGCTGCCGGTGTCTCTCTGTCTCTCTCCCTCTCTATTTCTCCCTCCCCTCTCTGGCTGTCTCTATTCAATAAGTAGAGATAATAAAAATAAAGAATAAATAAATAAAATGATTCTATGCAGAGACAGTAAAGCAGCTCACTTGGGCAATGTGTTCCTCTACCATGTGTGCAACTCGGGTTCGAGCCTGGCCTCCGCTGCACTGAGTAGAGTTTCAGTCCTGTGGTGCCTCTCTCTCTCTCTCTCTCTCTCTCTCTGTTTCAATCATAAAATAATATTTTTAATATTGATTTATTCCCTTTTGTTGTCTTTGTTTTTTGTTGTAGTTACTATTGTTGTTATTGATGCCATCATTGTTGGATAGGACAGAAAGAAATGGAGAGGAGGGGAAGATAGAAGGAGAGAAAGACAGACACCTGCAGACCTGCTTCACCTCCTGTGAAGCGACTCTCCTGCAGGTGGGGGGCCGGGGGCTCTTATCGGTATTGTTACTGTGCCATGTGCGCTTAACCTGCTGCGCTACCGCCCGACTCCCATAAAGTAATATTTAAAAAAATATTTATTTATTTATTCCCTTTTGTTGCCCTTGTTGTTTTATTGTTGTAGTTATTGGTGTCGTCATTGTCAGATAAGACAGAGAGAAATGGAGAGAGGAGGGGAAGACAGAGAGGGGGAGAGAAAGACAGACACCAGCAGACCTGCTTCCCTGCCTGTGAAGCGACTCCCCTGCAGGTGGGGGGCTGGCGGCTCTTATCGGTATCGTTACACGGTCCTTGCGCTTTGTGCCATGCGCGCTTAACCCACTGCGCTACCGCCCGACTCCCATAAAATAATATTTTGAAGGGGAAACTCGACCCACAGAGAGTTGCGTATAGGAGGCTATGACCCTGAGGCCTGAGGCCGGCCCTGCCGTCCTGCTGAGTGAAGACACCCTGTGGGTGGCTGCCAGCAGCATATGACAACATGTGCTTGAGGTGAGGGAGGTTTTTATTTATTTTTTTCCGGAGCACTGAGCTCTGGCTCATGGTGGTGCTGAGCACTGACACTGGGCCTTTGGTGCCTGTGCACGCCTAGTATGCTACCTCCCTAGCCCCACATCCATTTGAATTGTAATGAGAGAAAAGTAATTACCTATGAACCAGCAAACAAACGAAAACAGGGCTGGCTGGTAGCCCACCTGATTGAGCACACATGTTACAATGCCAAGGACCTGGGTTCGAACCTCCAGCCCACCTGCAGTGGGAAAGCTTTGCCAGTGATGAAGCAGTGCTGCAGGTGTCTCTCTGTATCTCATCCTCCCTATTACCCTCCCTTACCTCCCGGTTTCTCTCTGTCTCTACCTAATAAATAAGTAAAGATTTAAAAAAAAAGTAAAGAAAAAGAGATGAAGAAAGAAAAGGAGAGAAAAAAAAAAAAACCAAGCCAACAGTTTCTAAGATATAGTAAGAACTCTGACGGTCAGTCACCTTTGGGAAGGTGGAGGCATGATGCTTGGTGGTAGGTGAGGTGTGGGATTAGCTATACCATGTGATCTTACAGTGTAGATAGACCACTATCACTCAGAAATTTAAGAAGAAAGAAAAGGAGGCTCTCAGTTCTTCAGTAGCGTGGGGTACAAGTGGGGTACTCAGAGTCTCACCCCCCCCCGCCCACCATCAGCACTTCGAGCCACGCCTGGCTAGAGTGTGCCCTCATCACAGAGTCCCGTGGCCCAGAAGAAAGGCTCCTTCTGTGGGACAGAGCTGAGCCCAAATGAGCCTGGGCTTTTTTCCTGGGCCGGCCGGCCTAGGCAGCTGGGGCGCTCCTCTCCCCTAGCCCACTCTGCTCGCACAACTCTGAGTGCAGTCTCTGCCCAGAGACTCCACCATCACACCCCTCGCCCCCAGCCCACCTTGCTCCTGTCTGGGCTCCAGGAACACCCTTCCCCTTCTGTGCTAGGAAGGGTCCCCTGTCTGGGGGCTGCTCTTCCTGCCAGCCCGACAGGCCCTGCTTCCTCCCGCGGAGGCCCCAGGGGCTGGCCCTCCCTTGTCGCCGTCAGAAAGCTGAAGTTCTGCAGTGAGTTTTAGGAAATGAATCTCTGGGGTCAGTGGTGTCTGGCTCTGAGCCCCAGACAAGCTGTGAGGACACCTCAGGATTCTGGCTCTGCCTACCATGAACTCCTCACAGGGCAGAGGGGGCACTAGACCCCACCCCCCAGGTCTCCATCTCTGTAGATGAGGGAAAATGGTGTCTCTCTCCATTTGTTTTCTTGTTGTGTCGTATCACAACCTGGATCATCTAAGTTCATTTCCCACGTCTACGCTCGACCGGACCTGCCAATATACACGGATATCTTCGCCTACCCTGTCCAACGCTTGACGTCTCGTCACCCAATCTGGTCCCCTATGCCTACACTGAACTTCTCTGTTCCAGTCTCTTGGAAACAGAGTTGGCAGTCAGCTGAGGTGAAGAACAAACACCTCATCACAGACCCCTGCAAGCGTCAACCCGGCTTTGACCTAGCACGTTATGATTGGGCCCTCCTCCATCGCTATCGAACAGGCCATGGCCGGTGCGCCGCTATGTCCCATCGCTGGGGAGCCAGAGACGACCCGAACTGCCCCTGCGGCTCCAGACAGACTATGAGCCACATAGTCAACGACTGCCACCTCTCCAGATTCAAAGGAGGTCTCGAAACTTGACATCAGGCTCAACCTGACGCTGTTGACTGGCTACGGAAGAAGGACAAACGCTAGAAAAAGAACAACCTGGAACAACCTGGCAGCCGTCAATAAAAGCTAGGTCAGACCCGAGAGATAGCTCACCAAACAGGGTGCAGACTTACATCATCCTGCTTGAGAACCTGGATCTGAGGGCATGAGGGCATCATGCGAAAGAGGAAGCTTGGTGCTGGGTGGTGGCGCACCTGGTTAAGCGCACACGCTATAATGTTATAATGTGCAAGGACCCAGGTTCAAGCCCCCAGGCCCCACCTGCAGGGGGAAAGCTTTGCGAGTGGTGAAGCTGTGTTGCAAGTCTCTCTCTCTCTCTCTCTCTCTCTCTCTCTCTGTCTGTCTCCCTGTCTATCACCCCTTCCCTCTTGATGTCTGGCCATCTCTATCCAATAGATAAACGATGATACTACAAAAAATAAAAACAAAAAAAGAGGAAGTTTATTCAACAGTGGAACAATACTGTCATGTCTCTCCTCTCCCTCTCTCTTTTCCTTCTCTCTTGGAAATAATCCCCCCATATCTATATATCTATATATAAGTATAGACAGATGATAGATAGATAGGTAAACAGATAGATAGAAATATAGAGATAGTCCGCGGGGAACAGTGGAGTGCCACTTACATGAAACACTATGAACTCACACACACACACACACACACACACACACACACACGGACACACACACACACACACACTAGGATTGACTTCATGACTGGCTGGCAGGAGGGAAGGGGGTCAGAGAGGAAAGGCCCTGCCCAGCTGGACAGCCTCGATCTCCACACCATCTGGCATGTTGGGCCTTTTTTTAAAAAAAAAAATACTTATTTATTTATTCCCTTTTGTTGCCCTTGTTTTTATTGTTGTTGTGGTTATTATTGTTGCTGTTATTGATGTCGTTGTTGTTGGATAGGACAGAGAGAAATGGAGAGAGGAGGGGAAGACAGAGAGGGGGAGAGAAAGACAGACACCTGCAGATCTACTTCACCGCCTGTGAAGTGACTCCCCTGCAGATGGGGAGCCAGGTGCTCAAACTGGGAATCCTTATGCCGGTCCTTGAGCTTTGCACCACCTGCGCTTAACCTGCTGCGCTACCTCCCGACTCCCCATGTAAATGTCCTTCCTCTGGCTCCATCTGACATCCAAGGAACTGTACTGAGTTACGTGGGTTTTTGGCCGGGGTGGGGGGAGGGTTGGGGAGAATGTTCTTTGCAGGAGACACCAACCACCAACACCAGAAGAGTAGAGAGCAGAGGCTGAGGACAAGAGAGTGGCGTTCGAGTGCTGCTGTAGACGCTTGTGGAGGACCTTGGGCATTTCACGTCTCTGCGACTCAGTGTCTTCCATCTGCTGCTACAGCACAAGCTCTCTGAGGTTCTTCCGGCTACGCTTGGCCTTGAACTCCAAGGGGTCAGGTCCCCCTTCAGCCACCATGCACCTAGCCATCGGTGCTCAGTGAGTGAATCAGAAAACGCCAAAGAGCTCTGAGAACGCGTCCAGTGGAGACGGAAGAGAGGAGCACAAAAGAAAGGCCAAGAGAAGTCAGAGAAAGCAGGAGTGGGGAGAGGAAGACAATCTTGACTGCCCTGCTTCCTCTCTCCTCTCACCTCTCTGGGCTTCCTCTTCTCACTGACCCCGTCTCCTGTCCCCCGTCCTCACAATTCCCCCCAGAAGCCCATGGGGCTGCAGCTTCAGAGTTCTGGCCAAGGTCCTCCTTGTTGGAACCTTCTCCGCTCTATCAGTGCCGGGCAGGAGGCATAGGAGCCAGGACACCCTTTGTCCTGACAGCCCTCGTGTTTATTCAAGTCCATTCTGCAGCCTCCCTGGCCAAGGCCTGGCACAGGTGCAGATCTCTGGCCAGATGGCCAGTGAGCCGGCTCTGGACCCCGGGGTTCTCCGCCTCACTGTTCCTGGGTTCCAGGGTGGGGACTGGAGTGGTGATGACGCGTTTGCCATGGCCATGACCCAGGTCAACAGGTCGGGTCTGCTCCCCTGGCCTAGGAGATGACTCAGAATTCCTGGAACATCCAGGAAGTGCCCGAGTGTGGATGTCACGTGGTCCCAAGCCTTCGTGTTGTAGATGGAGAAAGGGCCTCATCCTTGGCTTGGAGGAGTGGAGCTGGGCCTGGAATGTAAGTTTTCTTACTGCCCTGCTGGGCACACAGGTCTATTTCCTCCCTTCTTACCTTCCTCCTTTCCTTTGCTGGTGTGATATTCCCCCCCATATGCGATGTGGCCCACGCTGAGACGGCCGCCATTCAAGACCTCGATGCGGGTGGGCACCATGCAGAACTATACCGCTTGTCTCTACAGTCTTGTAAACGACTGCAAATTGCACCTTAAGAAGGGCTTCAGGGATCGGACGGCAGCGCAGCGGGTTAAGCGCAGGTGGCACAGAGTAAGGACCGGCGTAAGGATCCCGGTTCGAGCCCCCGGCTCCCCACCTGCAGGGGAGTCACTTCCCAAGAGGTGAAGCAGGTCTGCAGGTGTCTGTCTTTCTCTCCCCCTCTCTGTCTTCCCCTCTCCTCTCCATGTCTCTCTGTCTTATCCAACAACAACAATGACAATAGTAACAACAATGATAAACAACAAGGACAACAAAAGAGAAAAAATGGCCTCCAAGAGCAGTGGATTAGTAGTGCAGGCACCGAGCCCCAGCAATAACCCTGGAGAAAAAAAAAAAGGGGGAGGAGGCTTCAGCAAAAACAATCTACAGGAGCAGCTGGCCTACAAAAGAAACAAGGGTAGGACAGCTAGCTCAGGTGGGATGTGGTCTGCTTTGTCAGGCATGTGGCTGGGCTGGAGGCTGGGCCCCGCCACGCCCTCCGTCTTTCCCTCCCTCTCTCTGCCTCTCTTTCTATCTGAAAAACTGGGCCTGCAGTGGCGGAGCCCAGTGACAGCACACAGACAAGAGAGAGAAGCAGAGTCCTGTCACCAAAAGGTCGACGTGTACAAATCCTTTGGACCAGAGCTTCCTGTCATGCCCACCTCTCCAAAAGTGGTGCCAGCCTTCGCACGTTGTCTGTGCCTGGCATCCTTACAGACAGACCTACTAGGCAAACACTTGGTTCTTTCTTTGCCACCAGGGTTCTCACTGGGGCTCAGTGCCAGCACTGTGAATGCCCGGCCCAGCAGCCATATTTCCCCCTTCCCCCCCAAAAAAACCTTTTTTTCCTTTACTGGAGATGGGGGATTAATGGTTACAGCCAACAGCAAAGCAAAGTAGTTTCTACATGTGTAACAGTATTCGGTTTTCCACATAACAGTTCATCCCCTACTGGGTCCTCCTGCACCTCCATGTTCCAGGACCTGAACCCCCCCCCGCCCCCCCAGCCCCAGAGTCCTTGACTTTGGTGCAGTCCACCAGCACCAGTCCCAGTTCTGGCTAGTGTTTCCCCTTTTGTTCTTATTTCTCCACTTCTACCTTTGAGTGAGATCATCCCAACTTCATCCTTCTCTTTCTGGCTGATTTCACTTCACAGGATTCCTTCAAGCTCTTTCCAAGATGAAGTGAAGAAAGTGAAATCGCCATTTTTAACAGCTGAGTAGTATTCCATTTTGTGTATCTAGACCACAACTTCCTCAGCCACTCATCTGTTGTTGGACACCTGGGTTGTTTCCTCATTTATTTATTTATTTTCCTCTCTTGGAGGATTAATGTGTTACAGTTGACAGTAAATACAATAGTTTGTACATGCATACCATTTCTCCATTTTCCACACAACAATATAACCCCCACTAGGTCCTCTGTCATCCTTTTCTAGGACCTGTACTCCCCCCACCCACCCACCCACCCCAGATTCTTTTACTTTGATGCAAAACACCTCCTTTATTTTATTATTTTATTTTATTTTATTTTACTTTACTTTACTTTATGGGACACAGAGAAACTGAGAAGGTAGGAGGAGATAGAGAGGGAGAGAGACAGAGAGACACCTGCAGCCCTGCTTCACCACTTGTGAAGCTTTCCTCCTGCAGATAGGGAGCGGGGGCTTGAACCAAGGGCCTCAGGCATGCTAATATGTGCACTTAACTGGGTGTGCCCCTGCCTGGCCCCAGGTGAAAGCTGCTTTGTTAGTTCCCCCTTTGGGAAAGAAAATTCGGCTCTTGAAATTTTGACAAATGTAGTTCCTGCTGAAAACACTCCCAAGGCTCACTGTCACAGACATTCGTCTATGTCAGTGGATGTAACTTAAATGACCACCTACAAAGGAATTCTAAAAAATAACAGTGCAGGGAGCCGGGCAGTGGTTCAGCGGGTTAAGCGCACGTGGCACGAAGCACAAGGACCGGCGGAAGGATCCTGGTTCAAGCCCCCGGCTCCCCACCTGCACGGGAGTCGCTTCACAGGCGGTGAAGCAGGTCTGCAGGTGTCTGTCTTTCTCTCTCCATCTCTGTCTTCCTCTCCTCTCTCAGTTTCTCTCTGTCCTATCCAACAACAACAGCAATAACGATGATGGTAAACATCAAGAGCAACAAAAGGGGAAAGAATAAAAATAAATAAATAACAGCTGGAACATGCACCGCTCTGCCTTGCTTTCAACCCAGATGTGAGCCTGACACCCACCCCACTAGAGGAAGCTGTGGTGTTGTGTTATCTCTCCTTCTCTCCCTCCCCCCTTTTATGGCTTTAATTGACAAGTCCATTGGACAAGAGGGGCACAATTCCACACAGTTCCCACCACCAGAGTTCCTGTCCCATCCCCTCCATTGGAAGCTTCCCTGTTCTTTATCCCTCTGGGAGCATGAACCCAGATTCTTTATGGGGAGCAGCAGGTGGGAGGTCTGGCTTCTGTCATTGCTTCTCCACTGGACGTGGGTGTTGGCAGGTGGATCCACACCCCCAGCCTGTGTCTCTCTTCCCCTAGTGGGGCAGGGATCCGGGGAGGGGAGGCTCCAGGACACATGGGTGAGGGTGTCTGTTCACGGAAGTTAGGTTGGCATCATAGTAATATCTGCAATTTGGTGGCTGAAAAGCATTAAGATATAAAGCAGAAAAATTGTTTAATAATCAGGACTCTAAAGGTTAGAATGTAGCAGATGAGATTTAAAATTTCCAATTTGGAAAAAGCTAGTAGGTCTATTTGGGGGATATTTCAAGGGGCTCATGACTCCGCTAATTTCTGCCTGAGGCTGACAGCTAACATGCAGGTGGACCCAAGGTATTGTCTGGGGGAGATGATGTCAGAGTTGGAAATAAGATCAGAAAGCTGGATGAGGGAAGAGAGTAGCTCCCAAATGTGGGAAAGCATATAAATACCACTAACTGTAAACCCCATCGATCTGATCTAAGGCTCATATTCAGCACAGGAGCCTGGGTGACCTCTGAGTCCCTGTCTCCACCTGCAGGGAGAAAGCTTCACAAGTGGTGAAGCAGAGCTGCGGGTGTCTCTCTCCCTCTCCCTCTCTATTTCCTCTTTCACTCTCGATTTCTCTCTCTCTCTATCTAATAATAGACTAATAATTAAAACAGGAAGAATTCGGGGAGTCGGGCGGTAGCGCAGCGGGTTAAGCTCACGTGGCTCCAAGCGCAAGAACTGGCATAAGGATCCCGGTTCGAGCCCCCGGCTCCCCACCTGCAGGGGAGTCACTTCCCAAGAGGTGAAGCAGGTCTGCAGGTGTCTGTCTTTCTCTCCCCCTCTCTGTCTTCCCCTCCTCTCTCTATTTCTCACTGTCCTATCCAACAATGACGACATCAATAACAACTACAATAACAATAACTATAACAATGAAAAACAAAGGCAACAAAAGGGAAAATAAATAAATAGAAAAAAATGTTTTAAAAAAGAGGAAGAATTCATCTCTGGTGATGGCTGAAAGTTGAATAACAACAACAACAATAATAATAATGACTTCGCCCAAAGCATTGAGCCAGCCCTGCAGGTGTCAGCTTGGGGCTGTACTGCCCTGGGAAGTGCAGCTGGGCATCTGGCTCCCGTGTTCAGGAGGGGCCAGGTGCTCAGAGCAGTGAAGGGTGGTGGCAAGGTGGGCACCAGACAGCCCCCTCTCACCGGGCCTCCCCCTCTGACCCCCTCTGACTCCAGGAAACCGGCTGGACGAAGGCTCAGACGTGGAGTCGGAACCCGACCTCCCTCTGAAACGCAAGCAGCGTCGTAGCAGGACCACATTCACGGCCGAGCAGCTGGAGGAGCTGGAGAAGGCCTTCGAGAGGACCCACTACCCCGACATCTACACCCGTGAGGAGCTGGCTCAGAGGACCAAGCTCACTGAGGCTCGGGTCCAGGTGAGGAGCCTCCCTGGACTTGCTCCGGAGAATCCAGGAAGTGGAGGGAGCGGGGGGGGGGGGTTGAGAGCAGAGCTGGGGTCTTCAGCTGCCGGAGGCCTAGAGGCCACGCAAGCGAGGCTGACCACACGTGCTGAGGAGAAGACAGAGATGAGAGCTGACTGACCGACTGACCCAGCAGCCGACAGCCCTAGAGCGAGCAGGAGAGGCAGTGAGGTCAGCTGGATTGAATTTATCACATTACAGTGCAGAAGGACCCGGGTTCAAGCCCCTGACCCCCGCCAGCAGGGAGAAGCACCACGCATGGTGAAGAAAGGCTGCGGGTGTCTCTCTCCCTCTCTAGCTCCTCTCCCCTTCTCAATTTCTCTCTTGTCTGTTCCAATAACAAATAAATAAAATATTTTTAAAAATAAAGGAGAGGAGAAGAGAGGAGAGGAGAGGAGAGGAGAGGAGAGAGAGAGAGAGAGAGAGAGAGAGAGAGAGCCTGAACCACAGCACCACTCTGGTCTCTATAGTGCTGGGGACTGAACTCAGGACCTCACGCTTGCAAGTGCAACGCTCTTGCCCAGTGCCCCACCTCCAGGGCACTGGGGAAGAGTTTCTGGACAGGCGTGCCCTCCTGAAATGAGGACTAGGTTTTCTGTTGTGGGAAGCACATGGTTCGAATGGGCAGTGATGGTCCTGGAGGCTGGAAGCCTGAAAACTCCCCCACCGGCTCCTGGGCAAGGAGCAGACCTACACAGAGAGCAAAGTTGCCTGAGTTTCGGGGCTGCCCAGCCTGAGTGGGGGGCC
This sequence comes from Erinaceus europaeus, assembly GCF_950295315.1. NCBI lineage: Eukaryota > Metazoa > Chordata > Mammalia > Eulipotyphla > Erinaceidae > Erinaceus > Erinaceus europaeus. The sequence continues at coordinate 117,341,600 of NC_080172.1, forward strand.
GGGGGATGGAGTGTTCTCCTGCTCCCTGGCTGGGCTGTCAGGTTCCCACAGTCTTCTCAGAGCAGACTCTGGGGTCCCTGCTGGCAGGGGCTCAGGCTGCGGAGGGAGGAGGAAGAGCAGTTAAACAGGCCGTGAGAAGTAGCTCCCGTGGGGACCCACTCCTGGCCCGTTCTGGGGGCTCCATGAGCAGGGGTGGCAGGCCGGCAAAATCCACCTCCCCCAGTGCTTGCTGGGGGCACTTGTGAGACACCTGGCCGGCCCGGCCACGGTGCTAGGGCCTCTCCCATCTCAGGTCACCTTGCTAGGTAGGTGCCATGACCCACTCGCTGCAGGTGCAGGAAAGGAGGGGCTGGCCGGCCCAGGGGCACAGAGCCAGACAGGAGCCCAGCTGGGGATGGTAGATGCCCAAACCTCGGTTCTTTCCACCCAAGAGAAGCAAGATGTTGGCTGGACTGACAGCCTGGGGTGTGAAGGCAAGAGGGAAAGTTCCAGTGGCTTGCGGGACAAGTCGCGACCTATCTCTCTACAGTTTTCTATGCCAAGACGCAGTGTGACTTTTCCAGCAAACAACCCAGGAAAAAGAAGCTAGGTGGCTTTGAAGGTGCAGGAACCAGCTTTCTCCTCCTGTACCCTTCCCACCCCCTCTCCCCGCTGCCTCTGGCCTCTGGGAGGACCCCAAAGGGGGCGGGGTAGGGAGGCAGCCAGCTCCTGGCCCCCCTCTGCGCCTCCCCTCGCCCCAGGGTGATACCAGAGCTGCCCCCAGCCCAGCCTGCCCCGCCCCTCCTGGGAGCCTCCCGCAGCTGTTCTGGGCACATTCCTGGGCGCTTTCTCATCCCCACGTCTGGCGGCCACTGCTTCCCCCCACCTGGAAGCTTGTCTATTCCTTGTAAAATTTCCTGGCTGTCAGGATGAGGCTTTTATTGGTCCAAGGGACCCAGAAACAGGTGTCACTCAAGGTCCAGGGAGGGTGGCTGGGAACAGGGAGAAGCCAGAGCCCAGACAAACCCACCAGGAGGGGCCGGGGCAGACCCACTGCTGCTCTTCCTCCTTCCACACTCTGCGTTCCGTTCCGGGGCAGGGATGAGTCTCCCGTTCTCCCGTGTCCTCCCATCCCAGCCCCCTGCAGACAGGCTTGGTCCTCCCTCTCCCACCTCACAGCCAGAGAGCTTTCCCAGCAGAGGAAGAAGCACGCGAATGTTAAAGAATGAGCAAAAGCTGAGCCTGGGCCACTGTGTTGAGATTCACATGCCTGAGACCCCAGAGGTCCGGGTTCTAGTCCCCGGCACCACCACAAGCCAGAGCTGAGCAGGACTCTGGTCTCTCATCAAAGAGACGGGGGGCCGGATGGTGGTGCCTCTGGTGGAGCGCACATGTTCAGGGCACAAGGTCCCGGGTTTGAGTCTCTGGTCCCCGCCTGCAGGGGGAAAGCTTGGCAAGTGGTGAGGCAGGGCTGCAGGTGTCTTTCTGTCTCTCTCCCTCTCTATCTCCCCCTTCCCTCTCAATTTCTGGCTGTCTCTATGCAGTAAATAAATAAAGATGATTTTTAAAAAATGAAAAAGAGTGGGAGTCAGGTGGTCGCACAGCGGTTTAAGTGCACATGGCGCAAAGTGCAAGGACGGGCTTAGGGATCCCGGTTCGAGCCCCCGGCTCCCCACGTGCAGGGGAGTCGCTTCACAGGCGGTGAAGCAGGTCTGCAGGTGTCTGTCTTTCTCTCCCCCTCTCTGTCTTCCCCTCCTCTCTCCATTTCTCTCTGTCCTATCCAACAACGACATCATCAATAACTACAACAACAATAAAAAACAAGGGCAACAAAAGGGAAAATAAATAAATAAAAAGAAAAAAACTGAAAAAGAGTGAGAGAGAGAGAGAGAGAGAGAGAGAAAAAACACCAACACTTAACTAAAACCACTTCTGCGTCAAAAGATGAAAGATCTGGAGTGGAGAAAAGACCTGGGGGACATGGCGACCCCCCCAAGAATCCCCAGCAGGTAGACCAGAGTCGAGAGAGGAAGGACCACCCCAAGTGTGACCATACAAGGCAGGAACACTGGGCCAGGGGCCTCTGGTAGGCTGTGGCGTTCTCAGCAGGCCAGCTTCTTTTCCTGACGCTGAATTCCCCGCCTGTACCTGAGGGATAGACCGACCGGGAGCTCCCATGGCCCGAGTCCTAGCACCTGGCCTAGTCACAGCAGGGCCAGGCACCAGATCCTGTCCATCAGAGGTCCTGGCAAGAGGCTTCTGCTGTGGACAGAGGGTCAGGAGCCCTGCCCCCAACGGCCCCCCCAAGTCCCTCAGCACTGCTTTGATGCTTTGATGCTGCTCGGTGGGCCTGGCTCTCTGCTGTCCAGGTCCCGCCCTGACTCTGAGAGACTGTGACTGATACCATGGGACCCCATGCCATCCCATCTCCGAGCCCCTGGAAGGGAAGGGCAGGGGAGGGAAAGGGAGGTGTGGGGAGGGAAGAGAGGACATGAGAAGAGAGAGGAGAGGAGAGGAGAGGAGAGGAGAGGAGAGGAGAGGAGAAGAGAGAGAGGGGAGGGGAGGGGAGGAGAGAGAGACTAAGAGAGGAGAGGAGAGGAGAGGAGAGGAGAGGAGAGGAGAGGAGGGGAGGGGAGGGGAGGGGAGGGGAGGGGAGGGGAGGGGAGGGGATGGGAGGGGAGAGGAGAGGAGGAGAGGGGAGGGGAGGAGAGGGGAGGGGAGGAGAGGGGAGGGGAGAGGAGAGGAGGGGAGGAGAGGGGAGAGGGGAGGGGTGGGGAGGGGAGAGGAGAGGAGGGGAGGGGAGGAGGGGAGAGGAGAGGAGGAGAGGAGGAGAGGAGGGGAGGGAAGGGGAAAGGAGAGGAGAGCAGGGAGAGGAGAGGAGGGGAGGGGTGGGGAGGGGAGGGGAGGAGAGGAGAGGAGGGGAGGGGAGAAGAGGGGAGGGGAGGGGAGGAGGGGAGGAGAGGGGAGGGGAGGGGAGGGGAGGAGGGAGGGGAGGATAGGGGAGGGGAGGGGAGGGGAGGGGAGGGGAGGGGAGAGGAGAGGAGAGGAGAGGAGAGGAGAGGAGAGGAGAGGAGAGGAGAGGAGAGGAGAGGAGAGGAGAGGAGAGGAGAGGAGAGGAGAGGAGAGGAGAGGCTGCCAGGCTGGCTCAGAGTGGGCTGGGCCTGCAGCTGAGGTGTGTCTCCTGCTCCATCCCGTAGCCTCTAGTCTCCTCACCTGCAACAGAGATGATCGTAACTGCTGTGAGGATGAAATAACTCCATGCCAGGCCCCGCATCCCCACCACACACAAAGTTAGAAAGGGCCTGGGGTGGGGGCAGTGGCTCACTGAGCAAGGGCTCGTGCAAGGATCTGGGTTCAAGCTCCCCAGCTGCAGGGGGCAAATACTTCATAAGTGGTGAAGCAGGTCTGCAGGTGTCTGTCTTTCTCTCTCCCTCTCTTATCTCACCTTCCTCTCTCCATTTCTCTCTGTCCTGTCCAGTAAAGTGGGAAATATGGTCACCAGGAGCAATGGATTCCTAGTGCCAGCACAGAGCCCCAGTGATCATCTTGGAGGCAAAATAAAGCAGAAAAAAACAAAAGAGAGACGGTAATCATTGCTCTGTGGATTAAATAATTCCAATCCAACGCCCACCTCCCCACTACCACACGCAAAGTTAGAAAGTGCCTGGTACCCAGAAGCAGGGGCTGCTGGTCCAGTACTCCACCTGTTCTGCTGAGGCCCAGTAGATTCCAGTAGATTCTAGGAGGTTCTAGTAGATTCTACTAGATTCCAGTAGATTCTAGGAGAGGAGGAAGAGCGGGAAAGGGGGGGAAGAAGGATAGATTCTAGGAGATTCTAATAGATTCCAGTAGATTCTAGGAGAGGAGGAAGCGGGGGAAGAGGGGGGAGATTCTAGGAGATTCTAGTAGATTCTGATAGATTCCAGTAGGTTCTAGGAGATTCTAGTAGATTCCAGGAGATTCTAGAAGATTCCAGTAGATTCTAGGAGATTCCAGTAGATTCTAGGAGATTCTAAGAGATCCTAGTAGATTCTAGGCAATTCTAGTAGATTCCAGTAGGTTCTAGGAGATTCCAGGAGATTCTAGGCTTATTCACCTGGTGCTAAGTGAGCACCTACTGCATGCCCGCCACTGTGTGAGGCACGGGGGATTCAGATGGAAGTCCCTGCTGCCACGGACTCCACCTCTGACTAAGCCATGAAGCGGGTGACCACGTGTCAGGTGGGCTGCTAGGCACCCACATGTGTCACCTCCCCTGGCTCCCTTCCCTCCCTGTCCCCCAGCAGAGGGTCAGGAGCCTCCCACTGAGCCCTGACACCTGGCAGAAACACCCTGAACTCAGCCCCCATGAGGGGTGCAAAAGAGGCCCAATGACTCCTTACTCTGGAGAGATTTTTAACAATATTTAATTTATTTATTTTAATGAAAGAGATACGAGAGAGAGAGAGAGACAGACAGACAGACAGACAGACAGACTAAGACCAGAGCCCTGCTCAGCTCTTGTCGATGGCGGTGCTGGGCATTGAAAGTGAGACCTCAGAGCCTTAGGAATGAGGAGTCCACCCTTGCACATATCTGCTCTGGAAACAAACAACTCCTTCACATCCACGTGTCTTCTAGAAACAGAGGTAGTCCTGAATGGGACCCCATTTTTATTATTAGTGATTTAATGTTGATTTACAAAATTATAAGATGACAGGGGTAAAACTCTGCACCGTCCTCTCCACCGGAGCTCTGTGTCCCCAGTCCCTCCACTGGAAGCCACAGCAGTTCTCCCAAGGCTGCAGATATGGGTTAATTATTACAGTCATCTGTCTGTATTTGTAGATATTTGCCCCTTTTTTTTTTAAAGTCCCATCTTCTCTTTCCAAGTCACATATACACCTATCATTACATCCAAATATCCCTCTCTTTTTCCTCTTTCTGGGTCCTGATGGAGTTGGAGTTCAGAGCCCTCTGGTCATAGTCCCCTAACATTTCTCTCCCTCTGGGAGTCTGGACCCAGAATTCTCTATGGGGAGTAGAAGGTGGGAGTTCTGACTTCTGTCATTGCTTCTCCACTGGACATGGGTGTTGGCAGGTGGATCCACACCCCCAGCCTGTGTCTGTCTTTCCCTGTGGGGCAGGGAGGTTCTGGGACATATTGGTGAGGTCATCTGCCCAGGGAAGATGGGATCATGGTAGCGTCTGCGACTTGGTGGCTAAAAAGCAGTACGTGCATGTATCCTGAAGACGTCCACAGCGCCCCCGGCTGTGCTGAGGTGGGCGGGATGGGAGGCGGTGGCCCTGGAGACAGGCTCCCACCGTGTCTGCCCTCCACTAACAGCCAGGCTGATGGCTCTCCGTCTGTTGCCCCCAGGTCTGGTTCAGTAACCGTCGAGCCCGGTGGCGCAAACAAGCAGGAGCCAACCAGCTGGCAGCGTTCAACCACCTTCTTCCAGGGGGCTTCCCACCCACGGGCATGCCCACGCTGCCTCCCTACCAGCTGCCGGATTCCACCTATCCCACCACCACCATCTCTCAGGGTGAGTGCCCGAGCCCTGGCCCAGCTGCTCAGCCCCTACTGCCCCCGTCTCCTGGCCCCAGGCATTCTTCCTCTTTCTTTAAAAAAAATATTTATTGATTGATTCCCTTTGTTGCCCTTGTTGTTTTATTGTTGTATTATTATTGTTGTTATTGAAGTCATTGTTGTTGCATAGGACAGAGAGAAACGGAGAGAGGAAGGGAAGACAGAGAGGGGGAGAGAAAGACAGACACCTGCAGACCTGCTTCACCGCCTGTGAAGCGACTCCCCCGCAGGTGGGGAGCCGGGGCCTCGAACCGGGATCCTTATGTCGGTCCTGGAGCTTAGCGCCTAACCTGCGCTTAACCCGCTGCTGCCGCTGCCCGACTCCCAATCTCTTCCTTCTTTGTCAACAACAACCAAAAGGCATAAGTATTAGGGAGATTCTTTATTAGTGATTAAAAAAATCATAACACAACAGGTATAACTCCACACCATTCCCACCCCCCAGAGCTCTGTGTCCCCTTCCCCTGCGCTGGAAACTACAGTAGTTCTCCTAAGGCCACAGAGATGGGCAGGGATGTCCAGTTTTTCTGTGATCCTGCCTTCTCTTCCTTTCTAAGCCACACCCACACCTAGTACTACTTGCAAGTGTCCTTTTTTTTTTTACCTCCCCCTTCTCTCTCAAGATGCTGATGGAATTGGGGTTCAGAGTCCCCTAACATTTCTTTGCTTTGCTTTGAAATATTTTAATTTATTTATTACTGGGTAGAGATAGAGAGAAATTAAGAGGAGAGGGGAAAATAGAGAGGAGAGAGAGACAGAGAGACACCTGCAGCCCTGCTTCACCACTTGTGAAGTTTCCCCTGAAGGTGGGGACCAGGGGCTTGAACCTGGGACCTTATGCACTGTAATGTGTGCACTCAGCCAGGTGCACCACCACCTGGCCCCCCCCACCCCAACATTTCTATTAGGGAGATTTTTAAAAGAATTACCTGTCTACTTTTGTGTGGGGAGATTATTTTAATTTTTCTATATTTATTTATTATTGGATAAGGACAGAGAGAAATTGAGAGGGGAGGGGGAGATAGTGAGGGAGAAAGACAGAAAGACACTTACAGACCTCTTCACCACTTGTGAAGCTTCCCCACTGGAGGTGGGGACCGGGGTCTTGAACATGTTAACATGTACTTGTGCATGTTAACATGTGCTCTTTTTTAAATTTTTAAAAAATATTTATTTATTCTATTTTTTGTTGCCCTTGTTTTATTGTTGTAGTTATTATTGTTCTTGTTATTGATATCATTGTCGTTGGATAAGACAGAGAGAAATGGAGAGAGGAGGGTTAGACAGAGAGGGAGAGAAAGACAGACACCTGCAGACCTGCTTCACCGCTTGTGAAGCGACTCCCCAGAAGGTGGGGAGCTGGGGGCTTGAACCGGGTCCTTGCACTTTGCGCCACCTGTGGCTTAACCCACTACTCTAGGACTCCCAACATGTGCTCTTAAACAAGCATGCCACCTCCCGGTCTCTGTGTGGGTGGACTATTACGACAAAAATAAATAAATGGCAGGTGAGGTCTTGCCCTTGACGATCTAGTTTACCTGACAGGCCACAGAGCATGGAGATGAAGGCATCTTCCACAGAGCTATTTAGAACAGAGCTTCCCAAACTATGAAGTCAGCAGTCCCCAGGGGCTTAGGAGTGTGCAGATGAGATGACAACCTTGCAGGATAGAATGGAGCCCTGTCCCCTTCCCTGGACCTCCACCCTGTGCTGCCCTGCCATCCTCTCTGTGCCCCATCCCCACTACATGACACCTGCCTCGTGAAGACACACCGCCACTCTTAGAGGGACAGACAGGGTGGAGCTCCGGAGGCCCAGGGGAGCGGCCAAGGACACCCCCCTCCCTCAGGGTTCCTGATGAGAAGTGAAACAAGTACTAAGATCCCATCACTCAAAGACTGCACAGGGGGTCTCAGAAAAGCACAGTAACAGGCCTGCAGCTGAGAACACAGCAGGCAGCTCGTGCCTTGGACCCACCACACTCTGGACTTGCCATTTTACACTCGTGCCCCACCCCTTGGGCCTTCTGTCTTCATCTGTAAAAGAGGAATCATATTCACCTCAACATCCTATTAGAATCGTTTTCTTTTTTTTTTTTTCTAGAGCACTGCTCAACTCTGGTTTGTGATGGTGCAGGGGACTGAACCTAGGGCTTGGGAGCCTCAGACATGAAAGTCTCTTTGCATAACCATTATGCTATCTCCCCTCTTCCCCGGCCCAATCATGTCACTCATGCCCTCACACAATGCTAGCAAGACAGGTGCAGGTGACTCACCAGGCTTCCTCATGAATTGACTCTCAGTCCAGATAACATTTGCTGAGCATCTACTGTGTACGGAGCACAGAGCACATGGATGGACCCCAGCTGCTTATCCAGAGTGCTAGTTGGCTGTCATCTGAGGCTTGGCCAGGGGCCCCGGGAAATAGCATAATGGTTATGCAAATAGATTTTCGTGCCTAAGGCTCTGAGGCTCCAGGTTCAATCCCCACCACTACCATAACCATAAGCCAAAGCTGAGCAGGGTTCTGGGAAATACACACACACACACACACACACACACACACACTTCAAAGCTAAGACCAACGTTACAGAGAGCATAATGGTTCTGCAGACAGACTCTCATGCCTGAGGCTCTGCCATCCCAGGTTCAAGCCCCTGCACCACCATAAGCTGAGCTCTGGGAAAAATCAATAAACCAACCAAGCAATACGTGGCTTGAACGTTCTCCTGAATGCTCTCTCCGGAAGTCCCACCATAGCCTGAGTAGGCAGGAAGGAGCTGTATTCCCCCCCAAGAGACAGAGATTGACAGAAGGAGGAGGCTCTTGGCTCACCGTCCAAGCAGGAGGGGTTTCCACTCCCCTGGGGAAGGCTGCCCGCTCAGGCTCTCTGCCGGGTCTTTCCACAGATGGGAGCAGCACCGTGCACCGGCCCCAGCCCCTTCCACCGTCTACCATGCACCAGGGGGGGCTGGCCGCGGCCGCCGCAGCCGCAGACACCAGCTCTGCCTACGGACCCCGCCACAGCTTCCCCAGCTACTCTGACAGCTTCATGAACCCAGCAGTGTCTTCCAACCACATGAACCCTGTGAGCAACGGCCTGTCTCCTCAGGTAGGTGGCTGTGTGCCTCCCGGCCCCTTGTGCCCTCCCCAGCTATGAGCTTCCCTTCTTGGAGACGCAGGCCTGGCTGGCCTGACAGAAAAGCATTCCTGCAGCAGGTCTCCACGCTCTTGACATCCCTGCCCTGCCCCCCCCCCCCGCCCAGGCGAATTCTGTATTGCATTATTTACACCCCCGAGCTTGTGACACAGGCTGACTACCCGTCCCGTGGGGCCGCTCAGAGACATTTTCCGAGTGCGACGGTGGGGGTCTTGCTCCACTTCCCGCAGGCTGCTGACTGAGGTTAGGACTTGACTCTTGAGGAGGGAGATGAGTCCTGAAGTTCAGGCTGTGCGCCACCTCTCACCTTCTGTCAGGAATGACCAGTGAGTCAAAGGCAAGACCAGACCATGTTGTTTGGGCTCCTCGGCTGGGAACTCTTCTCCCATTGGGTTTGGAAACTCTTGACTTGTGAGCTGGGCTGCCGGTGTAGCCATTGCTCAGTGCCTGAGGTGCTGTGAGGAGTCACAGGAACTTTTGTGAGGCGGTATCAGAAAGACAGCCTGAGCAGCAGAGCCTGGTGATGCTGGATGTTCCAGAGAATTGAAAAGATGAATGGGCTGATTTTTTTTTAAAAAATAACAACAACACACTGTCAAACAATGATGGGAGAAATATCCACCTTCTAAGACACCTCTGTCTTGTTGGTAGTGAGAACACAGAGAGACAAACTTCTCTGAGTGTCTGTCGTGCAGCACAAGAGGCTTAGAGGGCAGTTAAGCCCGGGTCCGACCCTTCACTGTGATGTTAGACCAGCTAGCATCTCAGAAGTTCAGTTTGCCTCCATTAGACCAAGAGTCACCAAGCAAAGCCAAGGGTGCTCTCCCACAGGCAAATGATTGAACCAAAGGCACAGAGACCCAACTACACACATCAGTGGAGGTGCCAGGAATGAGCCCCCAATGGGCAGCAAATCAACCTTCTCGAGAAGGCTTTTTTTTTAGAAGGCTTTCCTTTTTTTATTCTTCTATAAAGGTCAAGTAGAAAATCCTTCTTTAATTTTTATTATCTCTAGTTATTGGATAGAGACAGCCAGAAATAGAGAGGGAAGGAGACAGAGACACCTGCAGCCCTGATGAATCCAAAACACCTAGGCCAGAGTGAGTGTGAAATGGTGCCAGGTCAGCGTTAGACACCTTGAGAGCCTCCTGTCGCTGGGGTGGTGAAGGGAAGGAAGTTCAGAGGGTTGCTTACCTGCAGATAAGGACAGAGGGGGAGGAGTCAAAGAGGTGACTGGGCTCCACCCGCCACCCTCCAGTCTCATCCATCTACCTTCCTGTTTTTATAGAAAAAGTTTATTGAATCCCAGCCTGGGGCCCGTGGTTGAATATTCACAGCTGCTTTTGTGCTCCAGCTGCAGTGAGACTCAGACAGCGTAGGGGGAGATCAGGCATGTTCAGGGGGCTGGCACCGTGGGCTGCAGCTGAAGCCCTTCGAAGGTGGGCACACAAAGCCTAACAGATTACTGTCTGGGGCCAGGCGGTTAAGGGCGCACCTGGTTAAGTGCTCACATTATAGTGCCCAAGGACCCAGGTTCAAGTCCCTGGTCCCTACCAGCTTTAAGAGTGGTGAAGCAGGGATGCAGGTGTCTGTCTCTCTCTCTTCCCTCTCTATCTCCTCCTTCCCTCCCGATTCCTGGCTGTCTCTATCCAATAGAGATAATAAAAATTAAGAAAGGATTTTCTTTTTTAAATTTTTATTTATAAAAAGGAAACACTGACAAAAACCATAGGATAAGAGAGGTACAACTCCACACAATTCCCGCCACCAGAACTCCGTATCCCATCCCCTCCCCTGATAGCTTTCCTATTCTCTATCCCTCTGGGAGTATGGACCCAGCGTCATTGTGGGATGCAGAAGGTGGAAGGTCTGGCTTCTGTAACTGCTTCCCCGCTGAACATGGGCATTGACTGGTTGATCCATACTCCCAGCCTGTCTCTTTCCCTAGTGGGGTTCTGGGGAATCGGGGCTCCAGGACACATTGGTGGGGCTAGGGTTAGTTGGCATCATAGTAGCATCTGGAACCTGGTGGCTGAAAAAAAAAAGAGCATATAAAGCCAAACAAATTGTTGACTAATCACAAACCTAAAGGTTGGAATATTGCAGATGAAAATTTGGGGGTCTCTGTTTTGTAGATAGTTAGTAGACCTATTTTAGTTATATTCCAAAGGGCCCATGACTATACTAGTTTTTTCCTGAGCCTGACATCTGATATGCAGCTGGATCCAAGTTATTGTCTGGGGAGATAATGTCATGGCTGGAAAAAGGGCCAGGAAGCTGGATCAGGGAAGAGAGTAGCTCCCTAATATAGGAAAGGTGTATAAATATTGTTGACTGTAAACCCCATCAATTTGATGTGATCTGGGGCCCATATTCAGCCTAGGAGCCTATGTGACCTCTGCATCCCTGTAGATCTGAGCTCACATTGTATGATCATGAGTAGGAACATTCCAAGCTGCCCCAGTATCAGGACCCATCTTCCTCAGGTGTAGCATAGAGTATGTTGTCCAGCCTCCTTTTGGAGGATGGGACATTCTCTACTGTTGTTGATCCATGTTGAGGGCAAGGTCCTATGGGGGCCCACAGAGGGGTCTATTGTGTTGTTCCTGAAGGAGATGATCGGTAACGATGGAGTGAGGGAATCTGTTCAAGGTCTAGGCCCATCATGTCTGTTTGGGAATTTCAGGACTCCCTAACTAGGACCCCAGATGATAGGGTGGAAAAAACCTTTTATTTCTTCTTTTTTAATGTTTTTTTTTGTTTATTTATTCATTTATTTTCCCTTTTGTAGCCCTGGTTGTTGTTTTTTATTGTTGTTGTAGTTATTGTTGTCGTCATTAGATAGAACAGAGAAATGGAGAGAGGAGGGGAAGACAGAGAGGGGGAGAGAAAGACAGACACCTGCAGACCGGCTTCACCGCCTGTGAAGTGACTCCCCTGCAGGTGGGGAGCCGGGGGCTTGGACTACGATCCTTATGCCGGCCCTTGCCCTTTGCGCCTCGTGCACGTGTACTTAACCTGCTGCGCTACTGCCCGACTCCCGAGAAAAGGCTTTTCTATCTGACCTTTATAGAAGAATTAAAAGAGGAAAACAAAAGACCAAAACAAACAAAAAACACCCCCTGGTCTAAAGCATTCTCAAGAAGGTTGGTTTTCTGCTCATTTGGGGCTCATTCCTGGCACCTCTACCAATGCCTATAGTTGGGGCTACGTGCCTTTGGTTCTAGCATTTGCCTGTGGGAGAGGTCCCTTCAGATTCTCTGTGCGTTTTTCTCATGCTGAGAACAGAGACCATCTGCACTCCTGCCTGGCAGGGTCACTAAGGATGAGTGCAATGGTGTCAGAGCACTTAGCCCAGAGCGCGATGCCTGGCTGCCCAGAATCCCAGGCAGCTGTCCACCCACAGAGCTCCTGACCCCTGTGTATCCAGAACCCTGAGGAGCCCACACTTGGGGCGGTGCAGCCCGCACACCAGACTGCTTTCCCAGAGGACTGACTTGATCGTGCTGGGCTTCAAGGCCTCTCATTAGTGTCAAGAACAAACTGGCCTTCCAGAGTCAGGAGACAGCCACAACAAGCATCCCATCCCGGAGGAGGCTGAGACTGATCACTCCCGATCTCTCAGTGTCAAACAAGTCAGGGCGGCTGAGGACTCAGAGGTGGTGGGGGCAGCCGTCTCGATTCACAGATGCCGGGACGCGTGGGCAGGATCAAGGCTGACAGGCCCTGGCACCAGACTTCCTGACCTGCTTCCCGGCCACTCATGTCCATGCGGATTGGAGTTTATCCTCACAGCAGCACTTAAAAAAAAACTATCTCATGAGGGGGTTAGTAGTTTATAGTCCAGTTGTTAACACATGGGGACAATTCCTCCTCTCCCCGGACAGGTTTCTGCAAAGCAGCCTCCCACCAGCCTTGGAGCCCTCTGCCATCACGCACTAGGTTCCCAGAGCCTTCCTCCCTGCCCCCCCCCCCCGCCCCAGCCCCCGCCCCGTCCCAGCTCTCCTTTCCCAGAGTCCTTTGCTTGGCTGCAACACACCAAACCCAGTCCGTTTCCCAATCTGTTTCCCTTTTCTCTTCTTGTTCTGTAAGTTCTGCCCTTGCACAAGATCATCTTGTATTCATCCTTCTCCCTCTCTTGGCACTTTTGCCACAAGGCCAGGTAGAGACTAGACACCCAGGTGCCCCAGCTTCTGGAGCATGGGTCAGTGAGGGGGAAAAGGCGCTCCACAGGGGAAGACAGCCTCGGTACCCAGGGTGGGAGAGAGAAGGGAGAGAAACTGGCTCAGAGCTGCTAGCATCCAGATGGAGTCAGGCCTCCTCCCTGCCTGAGCTGGGCCCTTGCCTGTCCTCCAAGAGACCCTCTGGAGGGGGGCTTCCTCCTCACCTTTCCAGGCAGAGGCAGTGAGGGCCATGATGGATTAGGAGAAACTCAGCCAGAGGCTCCCACCAAAGGTGTGAAGACAGATGGGGGTCTGACAGGGGCAGAGGGGACCAGGAGGTGAGCAGCTGCTGGGGGGAGGGGAGGGAGAGGGGCTCGCAGGGCAGGCTCAGGGGGCATTGCTTCTGTGTGTGAACCCTGCAGGGTTAAGCTGAAGCACTTCCTGCAGGAAGGGGCTGTTTCTAGGCCTGGTGCAGAAGCTGTCTCCTGTCAGCTCCCTCCTCCTTCTGAGTGGGCTGACTACACTTCTCAGCCTGGGCAGGGCGGTGGCTGGGGATCCCCTTCACCACAGACCCACTACTCACCTCCTGTCTTCTCATCAAGAGAGGCTTCTCCACAACTCACCTGAGTGCAAGGGAGGAAGCAGATGTGTGTGGCCCGGGGGCTGCTCTCCACCTGGGGTGAGCTCACACCCTCCCTCACAGCTGTGCTGCAGATTCTGGCCACTGTCACCCAGAGCCCCTTGACTCTTGTTCTTACAAACCTCAAAGGGGACTGAGCTGAGGGTGGGCAGTAACGCAGCGGGTTCAGCGCACGTGGCGCAAAGCATAAGGGCCAGAGTAAGGACCTCAGTTCGAGCCCCCAGCTCCCCACCTGTAGGGGGGTAATTTCACAGGCTGTGAAGCAGGTCTGAAGGTGTCTGTCTCTTTCTTTTTTTTTTTAAAAATATTTATTTATTTATTCCCTTTAGTTGCCCTTGTTGTTTTATTGTTGTAGTTATTATTGTTGTTGTTGTTATTGATGTCGTTGTTATTGGATAGGACAGAGAGAAATGGAGAGAGGAGGGGAAGACAGAGAGGAGGAGAGAAAGACAGACACCTGCAGACCTGCTTCACCGCCTGGGAAGCGACTCCCCTGCAGGTGGAGAGCCAGGGGCTCGAAGCAGGACCCTTATGCTGGTCCTTGCGCTTTGTGCCACCTGCGCTTAACCCGCTGCGCTACCGCCTGACTCCCTGCAGGTGTCTTTCTTTCTCTCCTCCTCTCTGTCTTCCCCTCCTCACTTGATCTCTCTCTGTCCTATCCAACAACAACAACAAAGGCAACAAAAATGGGGAAATGGCCTCCAGGAGCAGTGGATTTATAGTGCAGGCGCTGAGCCCCAGCGACCCTGGGAGCAAAATGGAAGGGTGACTAAGCCAGGGTAGGGGGGGGGCTCTGACATGACATGACATGACCCTCAAACTCAGGGTTGGGGGCTGTCACAGCCCTGGGGTGGGGGGAATGTGCTGTTCCACCCAGGCTTGATCTGGGCCCTCGGGGGACTCCACAGCGAGACTGGCCAGCAGAAAGCAACTTGCTCAGCTCTGCCAGCCCCCCACCTCCCAGCTCTAATATAACAGCTGCCACGAGGTGCCCGCTCTGTGTGCCAGGTCTGTGCCAGGCAACAGTCCTCGAATTTAAGGGATGAAAGTCTCTGCCTCCTGGAGCTGGTGGCATCACAAGCAGATAGGATGCATGATTAAGGAAGCACATGGAGGAATGTTTGGCCCGGTGATGCCGACTTGGACATTGCCTCTCAGTCCCTGTCCTGAGTGCTGTCTACACATCAAGTCTTCCGGAGGGACCTCGTCGGAGCCAGCAGCCATGACAGCAGACCCCTAGCTGCTGACTGCAGCCACTGTGTCAGGGAAGGGGCCTGCTGGCCTCCGTCACTCATGTTTCTCCTCGATAATGTCCCGCATCCTTTGATTTCTGGAGCATGGCTGAAGGAACTGTAAAGGGGATTTGCATGTTTACATGCCGTACCCCCCACACACACACACACACTGCACTGATGAGTCAGATGCCTTAAGTCTGCAGCTAACCACAGGCCCCCACAAGCCTTTCCGTCCTTTCCCGCTTCTTGGTTTCTCTCTCTCCTTTGTTTTCCTGCACCTGTGCTGATAACGGCTCAGGTATGGGGGACGCTGGCAGAGAGTCACCTGTGGGCTGGACTGAACGTTGGACCAGCTTTCACTCACTGTCCTAGCAATTCTTTATCATTTTTTAAAAACAGTCTGATTTGTTATTCACAGTGTTACAGGACTGTAAGATGACAATGTCCGGTCCCACACCACACCCACCACCGAATTCTCGTATCCCCCTCCGCCCTCCCAGAGAGCCAGAGAGAAGCACCAGGGTTCCCACAAGGCTTACAAACAGTTTACTTGCCTTTGTTTTGTTTGGATTTTTTTTTTGGGGGGGGGCAAGTTCATATAAATCAGCTCTCTAGATTCCACAAATGCGTGAACCCCTCTGGTAGTTGTCTTTCTTCTCTTATTTCACTAAGCATCATCACCTCCAGTTCCATCCACCTTATCCCAAAAGACACATGATCATCTTTTTTTTATTGCAGAGTAGTCCATGGAGTCTAGATCCCATAACTTCTTCGTATTCCATGGAGATCCCATAACTTCTTTAACCAGTCATCTGCTGACGGGCATCTAGGCTGTGTCCACTCTTTGGCTGTTGTGAATAATGCAGCCATCAACATAGGGGCACGTGAGTCCCATCTAATTAGTGACTAACTAGTTAGTCCCATCTAACTAGTTAGTCCCATCTAATTAGTGTTTGAGTGTCTGCTGGACAAATGCCCAAGAGTAGTATTGCCGGGCCATAAGGGGATTCCATTGTTATTTGTCTAAGGACTGTCCACACAGTCTTCCGAAGGGGCTGCCCCAGTCTGCATCCCACCAGCAGTGGAGCAGAGACCCTTTTCTGCACACGCTCTCCTGCACCTGACCTTTCCTGGTGTGCTGATGGGAGCCCTTCTCTCAGGTGCGAGGTGTAATCTCAGTGCAGTCTGAAGCTGCATTTCTCTGATGACCAGTGAGGTAGAGCATGTCTTCATGCGTCTGTGGGTCATGTGTCTCTCTTCTTTAGAGAACTGTTTCCTTCTTTGTTGGTAGTTCTTAGTCACTGCCATTCTTCGGGTGAGGAAACGGACCTGTGTAGTTGCCCATCTGTCCATCTAATACACATATCAGCTCCTGATCTCCGGCAGACTGTGGGGAGTTCTGGGGAGTAGCATAGCTAGGCACCGAAGGGTCTGGTTCCAGGCCTCGCTATGCTCCTCTGCTGTGTCCGTCCAGGAGACTTGTCCTGGGACCCATTGGGGGAAGTTGAGGCCTAAGGCCATGGGGCAACTAATAACATAGCTCCCTTTCTCCTGAGCTAGCACGAACAGAGCTCAAGGCTTGACGCCTTAGTCCTGTGACTGCGGTGCCATGAAGGTAACTGAGTAGTCTTTCCAGAGAAGCCAGTGTAGCGTGGAAATTCACCCCCTCAACTGGGTACCTCCCAGGGGCCAGATTCCTGGAAACATTTTGCTGCTTGGAGTGATATGAGTCCCCCCACAAAGTTCTATAAACTTCCAATTGGGGAAACAGTCCCAGAGAGGACCGGAGGCCACGGAGCAGGTGAGTGGATAAGACAGGAGGGTCCCAAGGCAGGTGTGCCAGGCACAACCACCACCTTCCCCTGACTCCAGCTGGAGGTCAAGGTTATCTGCTGGCTCCCAGAAGCCAAGCTGTGTCCCTTAGGGTTCCCTCTGCCTCTCTCTCTTGTCACTTCCTCTCTTTTGCACCTACTCCATCTCACACACACACACACACACACACACACACACACCCTTTATTGGTGACACTGCGTTCATAATAAGCATTTAAAATGAGTCTTGCTGGACCAGGGATGAGAAAGGAGGAGGGAGCAGGAGATTGGGAGGCAGGGAGACGGGGAGGGGGGTTGTGGGGTGTTAAGTAGCCCAGAATTTTTAAAAAACTGATGCAAATCACTGGTAGGAGAGGAAATTATGTGCAATTACTTGCTGATATTGGAAGGTTTTGCCTAGCCCAGGCAACAAGATCTCATTAACAGGCAGAAAATAAGATTGAAATGGTGTGTAAAGGAGCTGAAAAATGAATTTGAATGCTGCGTTTGTCCACAATTACCCCCTCCTTCACACATATTTTATTGCAATTTTTTTATTATTCTTAATCTCTCCATTCCTCAAAGCAGATTGGGGGCATCCTCGCATTACCGGGCTTCGGCAGGAGGTGTGGGGGATTTCCTGCTCCCCTGAAAGGGGACCCTTCTCTCGCACATTCTCCAAGGTTGGGTTTTGGGAGGATCAGAATTCATTTCTCCGGCTTAGCAGGTTGTAGGAACATTGGGCTTTAACCCCAGCCCGGCTCGCCTCTGGGCCCCGCCCTGCCATTCCTTCTCCACCTTTCACCAAAGATTCTTTTCCACCCATCTTCCCCCCACCACCACCACCACTGCCCCAGGTTTTCCTTCTCTGGAGGCCTCTCAGACAGGCCCCACCAGGTAAAGGAGTCCCGGGAGGCAGCAGGTGCGTGGCGTCACCAGTAAGCCTCTGTGAGCTGGGGTTCTGGTTCTGCCGCTGCGTTGCTGGGCAGTCCTGAGATGGGGGCCTTCGCCTGTCTGAGCTCACGAGTGCAAAGGCGCAGCTGTGAGTCCCTCAGGGAAGTTTGAGTCCACTCTCTAGCCCACAGATAAATGCGTCGTGCGTAAGCATCAGCACCCTGGCCACCAGCTCTGCTGTGTTCCCATCTCTCTCCTCCCTTTACCCGTCTCCCTTCCCTTCCCTCCTTTCATTTAACCAGAAAATACCCAAGATGGTTTCCTTTTTTTTTTTTGGTGATGATTAACTTTATTTATTTGGTTTTATATATATTTATTTTCCCTTTTGTTGCCCTTGTTGTTTTTCATTGTTGTTGTTATTGATGTCGTCGTTGTTGGATAGGACAGAGAGAAAGGCAGAGGGGAGGGGAAGACAGAGAGGGGGAGAGAAAGAGAGACACCTGCAGACCTGCTTCACCACCTGGGAAGCGACTCCCCTGCAGGTGGGGAAAGATGGCTTCTTTTTATTTCCCTTCTTCTCTTTCTTTCTTTCTTATTTGCTTACTCACTGACTAATGAGAACAAGGGGAAGAGAAGAGAGAACCAGAACATCACTCCAGCACCTGTGAGGTCGGGGATTGAACTTGGGACCTAATGCTTGAGACTTCAGTGCCTTATCGACTGCGCCACCTCCTGGGCAGCCTAAGGTGGCCTCTGACCCAGGACGGCATAGAGTGGTCTACTGGGTAGAGGCTACTACAGGAAAAGGTGTCTGCCCCTTCCCACTGGTGCTCAGGGAAGAGTGGGTTGGGGTGGGAAAAGTGACCGACTGGCGTGGGAAGGACATGTGGTTTCCCCAGCATTAGGGAAAGGCTCTGAGTCACTTCACCCACGCTCACATCCGTCTGTCTCCCAGCCCCACGGCGATGGTATGAAGTCAGGGGTGGTCAACTTTGCAGAGAAAGTCCACAGGCAGATGACCTCAGAACTGAGGTCAAAGGCCAGTTTGCAGTGTCTTTCACCGCAGCTGGTAACCACCCCCGCCCCCCCCCCCCCCCCCCCCGGCTGCCAGAGGTCACCCTCCCCAGCCCCGTGTGTGCCAAGCCCTTGTCACATCCCCAATCAAGGTGGCACTGGAGTGGGGGCTGTGGGTGCCTCCCATACCCTGGGTGTCCCTCCCCCTGACTTCAGGGCAGCCTCGGGCAGGGCTCAGAGAATCCATCGTGGGGCCTTTCCAGCCCCTGGGGAGACAAGCCAAACCCAGACTCTGCTCCTGCAGTCAGATCTGTCTTTGTCCACAGTTAACCTATCTCGGTGGGGAAAACAGTGATTTGCCCCGGCGGGCGGCTGCCGGCGGCTCTGAGCCCAAACAGAACCACCTGCTGGTGTCAATCACAGGCCAGGCTCCAACCCGCAGCGAGGGCCTGGGAGCAGCCTCATCTCCTGTGAAAACTGACCCTTGTTTGTTTCTCTGGCTGAATCACCCCTAAAAGAAGAAAGAAAGAGACCAGTGTCAGAATTTCCCGGAATGTTGGTGGGAGAGGGAGACCGCATAAACCCTGCTAGCATTTGGGGGTGGTGAGGTGGGCTTGGCAGGTCGCCTAGTTTGAGGCAGATTTTTAGGGTCCTTTTATCATGGGGGGGGGTGGGGGGAAGCCTGGTGTTTCCTCCTTTCTGGGAGGAACGAGTGATTCTGGGGAGATGGCATCTTGAGCCCAGCTCCCTGAGCCTGGCTGGCAGATGAGGGTTAAGGGCTGGCTGCCTTCCTGAGCCGCCCAGGGTCTCCTGTGCCTGAGGCAACCTATGTGCCACACCTGGAGAAGGTGGGAGCAGGAGCCCCATCTGTGAGCAGAATAAAGGTCCAGCCTAAACAGTGGGGGCAGGGAGGAAGACATTTGGGTGTTTCCATGTCCCGTTTGATGCCAGGGAGCTCAGCAGAGGTGACTACACAGGGCACAGGATTCCATTCTGGGGACACATGAAACCCTGTGTCTGGCACATAGCAGGCTTCCAAATGCTGTTGGTACCACCCCCATCTTATCACGCGTATCTGTGGTCCATTCGATATACACATATATATGTATATAAAATTTTTTTTACAATTTATTTATTTATTCATGAGAAAGACAGGAGGAGAGAGAAAGTGCCAGACATCACTCTGGTACATGTGCTGCCGGGGATTGAACTCAGGACCTCATGCTTGAGAATCCAGTGCTTTACCAATGTGCCACCTCCCGGACCACCCAATATCTTTTTTTTTTTTAATTGGATAGAGACAGAGAAAAATTGAGAGGGAGTGAGAGATAAAGAGGGAGAGAGACAGATGCCTGCAGCCCTGCTTCACCAACATAAAGCTTTCCCCCTGCAGGTGGGGACCAGGGGCTTGAACCTGGGTCCATGTGTACTGTAGTGTGTGCGCTTAACCAGGTGCGCCACTCTGCCCGCCACCCCCACCCCTACCCTCAGTAGGTGTTTTTCAGGCATTTTGTTTGCACTTGATGGTCACTATATACAATTCCTTGCAAAGTGATTTACCTGACTCCCGGTCTGAACGTGGTGTCCATGGAGACTCAAAAAAGAAATACAAGAGATGGGGAGGATGTCCCACTGGCTAGGACGCCTGCCTTGTTCCTTGTTGTGCACTCGTGCCAGCGAGAGCGTGGTCCACCACATGGTGAGTGCCACCGGGGTACTAGGAGAAAGAAGGGGTTCAAACTCCAGATCTTCTGTCTACAGTCTGTGGCCACAGGCGAATAACACAGGTCCTCCGCATCTGTTCCCTCAGGCCAATACCACTCACTTCGCAGGGGCTGTAAGCATGAAATGAGACTGTCCCGTGGCGGCTGACTGCAGACTTCTAAGGGAGACTTCCTCTCTCTGCTTCTCCCTGTTCTGTTTAGAAAGTGAATTAATTGGGAGTCAGGCAGTAGCACAGCGGGTTAAGCGCAGGTGGCACAAAGCACAAGGACTGGCATGAGGATCCTGGTTCGAGCCCCCGGCTCCCTGCCTGTAGGGGAGTCGCTTCACAAGCGGTGAAACAGGTCTGCAGGTGTCTGTCTTTCTCTCCCCCTCTCTGTCTCCCCCTCCTCTCTCCATTTCTCTCTGTCCTATCCAACAACAATGGCAGCAACAACAACAACAATAAAACAACAAGGGCAACAAAAAAAGAATAAATGAATAAATATTTTTAAAAATATTTTTATACTCTTTGCTTTATATGTATATTGTAAAATAAAATTGAGATCATTAAAAAAAAAGAAAGTGAATTAGCAATATCCTGCTAGGTTTCTCTAGTTACACCATTTCTTTTCTGGTTCTGAAGAGCCAGGGCTCTGAGTTCCTTCTGTTTCTGAGCTGGTGTGTGGCCTTAGTGGACGCCCCCCCCCCCGCCACGTGCACTCTCAGCCTCAGTTTCCCTGACTGTGCAGTGAGAGAAACCAGCTGCTAAGGAGGCTTCTGGCTTGCTTTGTGATTTCTGTAGGTTCTTGATACAAGCACAGGCATCCCAGACTCTCCACCCAGGGGTGGGGGTGGTCCTGCTCCATCATGGGGACCTTCTCTCTCTCCACACTCCTGCCACACTCTCTCCACACTCACGCCAGGCTGGGTGAGCTGTGTTCCCCAGCAGGCAGGGCATTAGCTGGTCAGAGCTGCTGGCTGGGTAGGAAAGAACGCAAATAGAGGATTTGTCACGAGACAGGTGACAGATAGAGGGGGCAGGAGATGAGGGGGGATAGCAATTAATAGAGCCTCAGATTCAGAGTGGCCCAGGCTGTCCCTGGGGTCCCCAGCAAGAGGATGGCTGAGCCGCTGGGCCAAGAAAGCCAGGCACGACCTCAGGTAGGAGAGAAAGGGGAGGCTTTAAAGGACCCCAGGAGGCCGTACACTCCCTCCGGACTGTTCACCTGCTGTCTGGGAAACCCCCCTCCATCATCTCAAAAACACTCACCCTTATTCCTGTGATTTTTAAGATTTTTATATTATCTTTATTTATTGGACAGAGACAGCCAGAAACTGAGAGGAAGGAGGAAACAGACAGGGAGAGAGACAGACACCTGCAGACCTGCTTCACCACTTGCAAGTCTTTGCAAGTGGGGACTGAGGACTTGAACCTGAGTCCTTACACATTGTAATATGTGAACTCAACCAGGTGCACCACCGCCCAGCCCCTCTTGTTTCGTTTTAATGAAAATGGTACAGAGAGGGGGTTGGAGAAGAGAGAGAGGAGAGAGAGAGGTGAGAAAAGAGAGGAGACAGAGAAGAGAGAGAGGAGAGAGGTGAGAAAAGAGAGAAAGAGGAGAAAGGAGAAGGGAGAGGAGAGAGAGAAGAGAGTGAAGAAGAGAGAGGAGAGGAGAGAGAGAGGAGGGGGAGAGAGAGGAAAGAGAGAGGTGGGGGAGAGAGAGAGGAAAGAGAGAGAGAAGAGGGGGGAAGAAAGAAAGAGAGAGAGAGGAGGGGGGAGAGAGAGGAGAGAGAAAGAGAGGAGGGGGAGAGAGAGGAGAAAGAGAGAGAAAAAGAGGAGTGGGAGAGGGAGGAGAGAGAGGAGAAAGAGAGAGAAAGAGAGGAGGGGGAGAGGGAGGAGAGAGAGGAGAGAGAGAGAGAAAGAGAGGAGTGGGAGAGGGAGGAGAGAGAGGAGAAAGAGAGAGAGAAAGAGAGGAGTGGGAGAGGGAGGAGAGAGAGGAGAGAGAGAGAGAAAGAGAGGAGGGGGAGAGGGAGGAGAGAGAGGAGAAAGAGAGAGAGAAAGAGAGGAGTGGGAGAGGGAGGAGAGAGAGGAGAGAGAGAGAGAAAGAGAGGAGGGGGAGAGGGAGGAGAGAGAGAGAGAGAAAGAGAGGAGTGGGAGAGGGAGGAGAGAGAGGAGAAAGAGAGAGAGAAAGAGAGGAGTGGGAGAGGGAGGAGAGAGAGGAGAGAGAGAGAGAAAGAGAGGAGGGGGAGAGGGAGGAGAGAGAGGAGAAAGAGAGAGAGAGAGGAGTGGGAGAGGGAGGAGAGAGAGGAGAGAGAGAGAGAAAGAGAGGAGGGGAGAGGGAGGAGAGAGAGGAGAGAGAGAGAGAAAGAGAGGAGTGGGAGAGGGAGGAGAGAGAGTAGAGAGAGAGAGAGAAAGAGAGGAGTGGGAGAGGGAGGAGAGGGAGGAGAGAGAGAGAGAAAGAGAGGAGTGGGAGAGGGAGGAGAGGGAGGAGAGAGAGAGAGAAAGAGAGGAGGGGGAGAGGGGAGGAGAGAGAGGAGAGAGAGAGAGAAAGAGAGGAGTGGGAGAGGGAGGAGAGAGAGGAGAAATAGAGAGAAAGAGAGGAGGGGGAGAGGGAGGAGAGAGAGGAGAGAGAGAGCGGCTCTGATCTTGGCTGCTGGACACCAGGGAGCATCAGTGCCCTGGCACTGACATGGCCACTGCCGCCTGCTGTGTGACTTCCTGCAGGTCCCCCCACTCACTCTGCCCTCTGGGACGTGGGCCTGTGGCATAACCTACTGGAATGTTCAAAGCAGGTGGGCACCTGGCTGGAATGGCTGCGCTGGTGGCAGGTGGGGGTCTCTAGGTCAGGGCTCAGCACCACCCCACCAGTGCCTGTGAGTTTGTCTCTTCTCTCTGCTGGGCAGTCTCGGCTCTCCCCTGCTCCCACTCCAGCCCCAGGGCTCCCCCTTCCTCCTTGCCCTCTTCCCCCCCGACAGCCCCTTCCCTCCTCAAACCCTCTGCCCAACTGTGGACATTTCTCCTTGGGGCCACCTCAGCACACTCTGCTGCCGGGAGTGGTCCGCAGGAAACGTCTGCAGAGGAGGCTCTTCCTCTGAGACTTCCAGGGACATCAGAGATCCGACCAGTGTCCCGGGTATTGCGGGAGCCCTTTGAGTGGCAAGGCCTGAATGACCCGTTTCCTGCATACTCAGCCCTGCTCTCCCTCTCTCTCTCTCTCTCTCTCTCTCTCTCTCTCTCTCCTCTTGTTTCTGTCAGTGTCCAAGACCTGCACTGCCCTTTCTTTCTTTCTTTTTTTTTTTTTTTTTTTGCAATCTCCTTTGCTTATGATTATTTACTACTACTTTTAAAGAAGGCATTCAGTCAATTTCTCTTTCAAAATTTTTTCAATTATCTTTATTCATGTATTTGATAGATATAGTCAGAAATTGAGAGGAAAGGGGGTGGTAGAGAGGGAGAGAGACAGACACAGCAGCCCTGCTTCATCACTCGTGAAGCTTTCCCCCAGCAGGTGAGGACCGGGGGCTCAAACCCGGGTCCTTGTGTGCCGTAACACATGGGCTTGTGCACTCAGCCAGGCGCGCCACCACTGGCCCCTTTACTGCTATTTTTAACCAGAGCCCTGCTCATCTCCGGCTTATGGTGGTGCTGGGGATTGATCTCGGGACCTTGGAGTCTCAGGCACAAAACCATTTTTTCTCAGGCGTGATCATGATGCCGGCTCCTTGTACAGCTGCTCCGGCAGCCAGTCCCATGGGGCAGCAGACGGTCCTCTTTCTCTCACAGCACCACTGGGCTTGCCAGCCGCTGAAGCTCTTTTCTGTGCACCCCTCTGTTTTCTGTTTCTCTCCTCCACCCACTCCCTCCTCTGGCTTCCTGCTCACCCTCCTCTTCCCTCCTTTTCCCACTCACAGTCTCCTCAGCCTCTCAGCACCTTGCCTTCCCTTCTCTCCAGCCTTTCTTCTGTGAGAGAGACCCAGCTGCCCCCTAATTTCTCTCGTTCTTCTCCACTTCTCCCATTTCCTGGTTTCTCCTGAACATACCTCTTCTGCACCTCCAGCTTCTCCTCACCCTTCTCCCTTTCCACCCCCACCTACTCCCAGCACCCCCAGTTCCTCCCCCCCTCAGAGCCGTTTGTTCCCTGGCTGGATGGTGAGCGGCTGGGCTGGGCTGGGCTGGGCTGGGCTGGGCTGGGCTGGGCCGAGCGGACCTGGAGAGGGGTGAGGGTCTGGGAGGAGGGGGTGATGTGGAAGTGGGGGCCAGGGGGGTGCAGGCTGGGCCGGATCTGTGCGGCCACCCCTCCCTCCCTGCACTCTGCCGCTGCTCCTTTGATCCATGGCCCGAGGCCTCCTGACAGTGGAAAATGCGGGTAGACAAAACCACTCAGTCAAAGTGATTCCCAACAACTGTCTCCCAGAGATAAGGATGCTGGGGCTCCACAGCCTGCTTAATTCCTGCTGCCCGGGCCTGGGATGGGGGGAGTGGGGAGTGACGACGGCAGGACTGGCCGCCCCCCCCCCCAATCAGAGCCCCCACCTGGGTCTGCTGGTCCCGCCTGTGCCAGCAGGGACCAGGGCCGGGGCCCCAGAGAGCCAGCAGCCCCACACGGCAGAGAGGCAGACAGGCTCTTGGCAGGCTCCCTGCCCGGCTTCCTCCACCTCCCAGTCCAATTCCTTCCACCCTTCCACCACCTGAGTGTTGAGTGCAGCACAGTGCTAGAAGATTCTCGCCCTCCCTCCCTTCCCCTAACCGAGCCCTGTGCTCCTCTGCTTGGGCAGCCCAGAGGCCACTTCTTCCCAGACCCTCTAGTCTGGTGGTGGCCCTCCCTCCTGGAGAGGCAGTTTTGCCTCTGAATTGAAACTTCTGGAAACTTCCTACACCTTCAGCAAGGACCAGGCTAGCCTGGAGCCCATATGCCTGGTGAAGCTGGGCCCGCAGGAAGGGAGCACAGACTGGACACTGGGACCAGCTTTCTACGCTCCCCCGTGGCCTCTGTCTAAGGAAGGCGGGAGACAGACAAACCAGGAGCCAAAAGCCCCCAGTGAGGGGGAGGTTATGCCCCAGCCAAGCAGGGTGAGGGTTGGGGTGGTATCTGTGCCCTCTCCCCTCTCCTGTCAAGGGGGAATGCCTTCCCAGGTGCTCTGGCTAGGCTGGGCAGACTCCTGGGGGTCCGGTTTTGTTTCCCAAACCCTTAACCTGGCAAACTGGGATCCAGCTTAGAGGTTCAGGAAGTGGGAGGAGGTAAGATTCATCAAGGGAGACCATGGGAACCTCTACAATCTGTCCTCCGCCTCCACATGGCCAAGGACAGAGAGACCCGGGGTCTGGGTGCTGGCCAGGGCCAGGGCGAGGAGGCCGACTTGAGCTCAGACAAGGAGCCGTGAGCACCCCACCTCCCCCATCTCGGGAGAGTGTGGGCAGAATCAGGTTTCGAGAAGCACAGGAGCTTGATTAGAGTCAGTGCTTCCAAAATCTATGCATCAGAAGGCTGTGTTGCTTTTAAAAAAATCAAAATTTGGGGCCAGGTGGTGACCTGGCCAGTCGAACTTACATGTGACCTTACATGAACACTCGGGTTTAAGCCTCTGGTCCCCACCTGTAGGGGAAAAGCTTCATAGGTAATGTAACAGTGCTACAAGGATCTCTCCTTCCATCTCTCTCCCCCACCCTCTCTCTTTCCTCCTCTCTCTGTCTCCACCCTCTAAAAAAAAAAAAAGAAAAGAATCTGGGGCCAGGCGGAAGTGTACGTGGTTAAGTGTGTACATCACAGCGCACAAGGACCCGGATTCAGGGCTGCAGGGGTGAAGTGTGTACATCACAGCGCACAAGGACCCGGATTCGGGGCTGCAGGGGTTAAGTGTGTACATCACAGCGCACAAGGACCCGGATTCGGGGCTGCAGGGGTGAAGTGTGTACATCACAGCGCACAAGGACCCGGATTCGGGGCTGCAGGTGTCTCTCTGTCTCTTTTCCTCCCAGTTTCTCTCTCTATCCAATAATAAATAAATATGATTTTTAATTTATTCATTATTGGATAAAGACAGAGAGATTGAGAGGGAAGGGGAAGTGGAGAAGGAGAGAGACAGAGAGACACCTGCAGCCCTGCTTCACTACTCATGAAGCTTTCCCCCTGCAGGTGGGGACCAGGGGCTTGAACCCAGATAAATAAGATTTTAAAAAATGAGATATTAAAAAAAATCTAAATTCCTAGACTCCACCTGGACAGCCCAGTCCCGTAGGGGTGTAGTGGGGTGGCCGGCACCAGGCCTCACAGAAGGCACCATCCTGGGTATGTCCTACTCTCACACTTTGCCTCCCCCACACCCCATCACCTTCAGGAAATGACTGGGGGGGGGAGGAGGGTTTATTCAAATTGAATAAAACCCCTCTTCAGTAACCACCACGTTAGAAGGCCCCCAGAAACTGTTTCCGTCACCTCTGCCCCTCTTTTCCAAGCGGAGACACCTGTAAGGAGTGGTCACTGCTTCAGTGTCTGTAGAGAGATTTGGGGGTACACCCAGTGGCTGTGACGGGGAAGGCCGTGACGGAGTGTTGACGGTCACGTCTGCCTCTGTGCTGAGCCGCACGCCAGTCCTCGCTTTGAAACTAAACCCTGGGTAATCTCTTCACACCTGCAGCAGTGGGGCAGGAAGCTGTCTGTCCATCTTGACAGCCAAGGGTGGTGAGCCAGGGGCCGGGAGTCTGAGGAGTGTGGGGACTCAGAAAGAGACCTTCTCGGCACACTGGTGGGGGTGGGGGGGGCTGACCTGCTGGCTTCAGAGGATTAAGGTCCCATGAGGGCCACACCCAGGCTGAAATGGAGACATGCTGCCCAGGCGCCTGAGCTCAGCTCCTGCGTCGCCCACCCTAGGGGCCTCCTTCCATGCCCGTCACAGACAATGCGCCCCTCCGGCTAAGTTTTCCGAGCACCCTTCCTGAGCGCCCCGGGTGCTAGCTCCAGGCCCCCACCTCTAGACCTTGAGGGTGAGGGCAGCCATCACAGTGGGTCATGCCCTCGTTGGCCCCCAAAGAAATGAAGTCATTGCTGCGTCGTCTTCCCCGTCCACTGTGGCCGCGGCAATACTACCGGTGTACTGCCTGGTGGCCCAAGTCGAAGCCCACTAGCTGCCCCTGGTGCTCTCAGGGCCCCGAGGACCTGCAGCCCCCCTACCCTTTGGCAGATGCCGGGAGGTAGAGGGCAAAGTGTACCACAAGCAAAGATACCCCAAACCCAGGCCTGCTGGCCGCCAGAGAGTAAACTCCTCTTCGTGCTGGGCTGACCGGAACAGGCTGGGTTTGCAACTGCAGGTGGGGTCTCCGGTGAACAGCGTCCAGGGGCACGGGCACGGGCAGTGGCTGAAACGACTTGATCTCCCCTCAGTCCCACGCTGTCGAGTGTTCCATGGACGGCCTGCAGTGTGAGAGAGGCCACCCTGGGCCACAAAGAAAGGGGTGCAGAACAGAGCCGGAGGAGGATGCAGGGGAGCAGGAGCATGGTTTGAAAGCTCCCACTGGGGTCCGGGAGGTGGCGCAATGGATAAAGCATTGGACTCTCAAGCATGAGGTCCCAAGTTCAATCCCCGGCAGCACATGTACCAGAGTGATGTCTGGTTCTTTCTCTCTCCTCCTATCTTTCTCATGAATAAATAACTAAAATATTTAAAAAAGAAAGAAAGAAAGAAAGAAAGAAAGAAAGAAAGAAAGAAAGAAAGGAAGAAAGAGACTTCCCACCATGCTGTGTGTCCTTCTGCCAGGGGTGTGGACTGAGGGCACGGAAGTGGACAGACAGACAGAGCAGCAGACTCCTAGAAGGAGGTAGGGTGAGAAGCTGGCAAAGAAGAGAGGTGGACAGACAGACACCTAGGGTGGTCAGAGAGAGGGAGAGGTGGAGGCACAAGAAACAGGAAGAGGTGGGGTGGAGAGACTGGGAGAAGCACGCAGGGCGTGGGCCGTCAAGGAGGCAGACACAGGGAGGAGGAGGGTGGGCAGGGGCAGCAGGGAGGGGAGGAGGAGGAAGGAGCCATGGAGATGCAGTCAGAGGGCGGAGACTTTTATCAAACTGGGATGGGACCGGCAGCTGGGATAGAAGGGGGACCCCAAAGCTGGAGAACGGGATAAGAAGATGGGGGAGCTTCCAAGAGACACAGACACAACTCAGGTCAGAGAGACCAAAGTTTGGATTCTTGCGCCAAGGCTCAGCTACAGGATGTTAGGTGTCAGGGAGAAGGTCCCTTCACAAAGCAGAACTTGGACTGGAGTTGGTGGACTGCACCAAAGTAAAGGACCCTGGGGTGGGGTGTGTGTGGGGGGGTTCAGGTCCTGGAACATGGTGGTGGAGGAGGACCTAGAGGGATAGAGTGTGATGGGGAAAGCTGGGAAATGTTACACATGGACCAACTATTGGACTTTACTGTCAACTGTAAACCGTTAGTCCCCCAATACAGGGGGGATAAAGGTCCCTTCATACCCTGTTCCCTCCTCCACCCGCCCCCACACCCTTCACGTGTGGTCATCTGACAGAGCCCATTTGCTGCCCACGTCCAGATGCCACAGCAGGGACCTTTTCCCAAGCAGAGGGCCTGCCTGCACCTGAAGCCAGATGCCCTGCTCTCAGCCCTGGCCTCCTGGTGCAGCCGTGGCTGGTCCCAGAGCCCCATAAGCCTGGGGTGAGAAGTTCTGTCCTTTTGCCAAGTGTTTTCCGTAGTTCCAGATGCCACCCTGACAAAGGCTGCCCTGTGATTAAGGTCCCCGTGATCCCGGAAGTATGAGACCAGCCTCTCCTCCAAAGCTAGAACAGAGAGCAGTGTGGGCAGCACAGGGGCTGAGGCTTCAGGAATCCCTGCTGGGTCCCTTCCTCTCCCTGAACCTTCCCCAGACCCCCTCACCCCCTCCCCAGAACAGAGAACAGAACTCTCCTCCAAGCTGCCTTCTGGGGAATCACTTAATGGAGGCTGAGTTTTCATGAAATTCTCTATATTACATATACACACACACACACACACATATATATATATATAATTTTTCTTTTTTTAAATTTTATTATCTTTATATATTGGATAGAGATAGTCAGAAATGCAGAGGGAGAGAGAGAAAGAGGGAGAGAGAGAGACACCTGCAGTCCTGCTTCACCACACATGAAGCTTTCCCCCTGCAGGTGGGGACTGGGGCCTCGAACCGGGGTCCTTGGGCACTGTAACGTGTGCTTAACCAGGTGTGCCACCATCTGGCCCCTATAATATTTCTTTTTTATATTTATTTACTTATTCCCTTTTGTTGCCCTTGTTTTTTATTGTTGTTGTTGTTCTTATTTTTGTTGTTACTAATGTTGTCGTTGTTGGATAGGACAGAGAGAAATGGAGAGAGGAGGGGAAGACAGAGGGGGAGAGAAAGATAGACACCTGCCTACCTGCTTCATCGCCTGTGAAGCGACTCCCCTGCAGGTGGGGAGCCGGGGGCTCGAACCAGGATCCTTCCGCCAGGCCCTTACGCTTTGCACCACCTGCGCTTAACCCACTGCGCCACCTACCGCCCGACTCCCCTTATAATATTTCTTGAATAGAGCTAGAAATTGATAGGGATATGAGGGAGAGACACCTGCAGCACTGCTTCACCATTTGTGAAGCTTCCCCTACAGAAGATGAGGACCAGTGACTTGAACTCACATTGGACTTGCACACCGGACTCTGTCAAGTGTGCCACCGCCCACCGCCATGGAGTCCTGTTTTCGCATCGGGTGTTAATAGACCTGCTGCTGTGGCCAGGAGGCTGAGTTAGCAGAATAACCAGGGCTTGCTGGAGTCTGCTAGGAGCTCCCCACAACACTGGTGCCAGCATCACTGAGGACACGGGACACTGGAGACTGATTGGACTCTGTCAGCCTGGTGGAAAGGTGATGTGAGAGTTTGCAGGTCCTGAGGGTGGGTGTGGGCGACAGAATCCAGGCTGCAGGGACTTGAAGACCCAGTGCGGAGTGGCAGGGAGGGAGACCGTGAAGAGTTGGGGATGTGGCCAGGTGGTTTGGGGACGACTGTCAAATTAGGGACATGTGTGACTGAAGATGTGTGCTGTCGGAGTCGGCCATGGTTGAACGGGAACGAAATCCGAACTCTACATAGGAGCTGAGTAGGGACGCCAGTCAGGAGCACTGGTCACAGCTGGGTGATCCTGAACGAGAGACCTGACTTCTCTGTGGCCCAGTTTCTTTTCTTTCTTTTGTTCTGTCATTCATTCTTTCTGTTTTAATTGCCACCAGGGTTATACTGGGGCTGGGTGTCTACATGATGAGCCCATCATTCTGAGCAGTATCCCATCCTCTGCAACACCCCCCCCCCGCTCTATCTTTTGTTGATAAACACAGAGAGAAGTTAAGTCGGGTAGGGGATACAGAGAGGGAGAAAGAGAGGTACCTGCAGCCCTGCTTCATCCCCTGTGAAGCTTCCCCCTGCAGGTGAGGATGGGGCAGGGGCTTGAACCCAGGTCCTTGTGCACAGCAGCGTGTGCACTCATGGGAGAGCCATTGCCTGGCTCCTGTAGTTCAGCTTCTCTGTTGACAAAAGGTGGGTGACAGCAGCACCATGCCTCATGATGTCGCTGCCAAGAGTGAATGAGTTAACGCATGAAAGGCTTAGAGTTGCACTCAACATGGAGCAGGCTTCAAAGAAACACCAGTTCAGCACTACCTACCAATGGTCGCCTTTGACAACGTGGTCGGCACAGGGCAGCGGAGCAAGGTGGTCGAGGGGGCCGGCCCCACGTGGGAACAGAACCCCCATCAGAGAGGGACTCCGTTCCCGCCTTGCCCAGCCCCCTGCCCACGTAACCCGTGGCACAGCCTCTGTAGCCATAATGCAGTAATCTCTTCCCGCATCTCTCCCCGCCTGGGGCCTGAAGAGAGACAGCATCTCTCCACGCTGTCACCAGTCTCTTGTTTGTTTGGTACGTCAGTGCCACGGGCACTTTTTTTTTTTTTTTTGCTAATTTTGTGGCTGCCTTTATCAAATGGGGATTCACAGGCTCCTTATCCTTGATAAGTGGATTAGCCGGTGAGCTAAACAAGAAGGTGTGGGACGCAGGGGCTGCTCCGGAGAAGAGATTTGTTTTGCAAAGAATGAAGCTTGTGTTCCCTGCCCTGCACAGGGCGCAGAGTCGAGCTAGCTGGGGGGCCTCTGTGCTCCTTCTCAGGGCCAAGGGAGCCCTCACTGGCTCAGAGCTTCCTACAGGGCAGCCAGGAAGCAGGATGGAGACGGGGTGTCAGGGCTCCTGGGGAAAGGACAGTGGATCCTCCACCAATCACATCCAACCACGTAGTTGGTGAACCTGTGTCCTTCCTTCCTTCCTTCCTTCCTTCCTTCCTTCCTTCCTTCCTCTCTTCTTTCTTTCTTTCTTTCTTTCTTTCTTTCTTTCTTTCTTTCTCTCTTCTCTCTCTCTTTCTTTCTTTACTTATTTTTGCCTCCAGGGTTATCGCTGGGGCTCAGTGCCGGCACTAGGAACCCACTGCGCCTGGTGGCCATTTTTTTCCATTTTTTTGGACAGGACAGAGAGAAATTGAGAGGGGGGGGGAGAAAGAGAGGGAAAGAAAGAGACACCTGCAGGTAGGGATCCTTGCGCTTAACTGGAGCACGGCCGCCCTGCTCCCGTTCATCTCTGAGTGTGGCCTACTTGCAAAATGCCTCCCTCCTCTCCACCTGATACTCCCAGGTACCTCTCTTTCTTTTCTTCCCTTCTTCATCTTTCACTCCATCTTTGTTTCCTTCCTCCCCCGTCAGATGTCTCCTAAGGCTGTACATAAAACTTTCTCAATTCAGACAAGCTCTTTGCTGCTCCTGACAAAAACAAAAATCAAACCAAGAGACAAATAGGCCCGCAGACATTGCAGCCCGAGTTGAAGCTGGCTTCTCTGCACACTTGGCTCCTCGAGCTCCAAAGTGCCCCTCAGATAAAAGCCAAGTTCTTCTCCCTTAAGTTCTGGGGGGTGGGGAGTAGCACGAAAATTTTCCTATGTTTATTTTTTTAATATTTATTTCCTTTTGTTGCCCTTGTTTTATTGTTGTAGTTATTATTGTTGTCGTCGTTGTTGGATAGGACAGAGAGAAATGGAGAGAGGAAGAGAAGACAGAGAGGGGGAGAGAAAGACAGACACCTGCAGACCTGCTTCACCGCCTGTGAAGCGACTCCCCTGCAGGTGGGGAGCCAGGGACTCAAACCGGGATCCTTACACCGGTCCTTGCGCTTTGCACCACGTGCGTTTAACCCACTGTGCTATCGCCCGACACCCCCCATGTTTATTTATTTTTTAAATATGTATTTAGTTACTTATCAATGGACTTGTGGGAGACTGAGAACCAGAGCCCTGCCCTGGCATGTGCGGTGCTGGGGGCCTCGTAAATACAGACTCCGGTCTTGAACTCACAAAACCACCTCCCCGGCCACCATTATCATCCCCACAGAGTCTACTCACTTTGCATCCTCAATCACTGTGGAGCCATACGTGCTGATCACAATAACAAAGTCAATTTGGATCACGTGCCATTGGCTCTCCAGAAAATCGGGCCCTGCTTGTTAGAATGTTTGCACAGTGCAGGAAGTAGGTAGGCATGCAACCTCCTGGCTCTTGTGAATAAAGGAGGAGGAGGCAAAGATGGCTGGATGTTCAGAGTCTGGCTGACCAAGAGGACGTTGAAATCAGAGCACACAGGAGGGAAGCAGGTTCAGGCACGGCTGGGGAAATCAAGGCCAGTCTGGAGTTGAGGGACAGAGGCGTGGATTCTTCGGGTCTGTCTACAGCAGGAGGGTGATGGGACAGGGTGTTCAGGGATGGGCAGTGGATGAACGAGGCTGGGAGGGGCGGATGCTGGTCCAGCTGGTCCCCCTGGGATGAGAACACCAGGATGCCCAGGTGTTTTCTTGCTCCCGCCTCTTTTTATTTTTTTATCTATTCCCTTTTGTTGCCCTTGTTGTTTTATTATTGTAGTTATTATTGATGTCGTCGTTGTTGGATAGGACAGAGAGAAATGGAGAGAGGAAGGGAAGACAGAGAGGGGGAGAGAAAGACAGACAGACACCTGCAAACCTGCTTCACCACCTGTGAAGTGACTCCCCTGCAGGTAGGGAGCCGGGGGCTCAAACCAGGATCCTTATGCTGGTCCTTGCACTTTGCGCCATGTGCGCTTAACCCGCCGACTCCCCTGCTCCCTCCTGTTTTTAATATGAATGTCCAGAATCTTGAGCTCCCTGCTCTGCACTGCAGCAAGAGCCTGTGAAGGGTGGCTGGGGGAGTGGAGATTCTAGAAGGGAAGGAAGAGGCTGGAGTGGAGTGTTCCCGGTCCCCAGCTGGTCCTTCTCAGCGTCTGTCCTCCCCAAGCCACCTCCAGCTGAGTGTGATTTTGCTATTTATTTACATGTAATTATGGCTATGAGGTGCAGATATTAACGCTGTCAAGAGCAATTTGCTCTGACATTTTTCACTCGCTCAGTGCCCCCGCCACTCTCGACGGAGCCCAGGGCTCTCTCCCCGCTCGGGCCGCTGCGCACTCGGTGGCCCAGGCCAGGAACCACCCAGCCGGCAAGGAGCGGAGTCAGCCAGCTCCCCTGCTCCAGCACAAGCTCATTAAGCTTCGAAATTGAGTTGGGTTCAGCAGAGGGCTGGCTGGGCCCCGCTCTCCCCCGGCCTAGGCTGGCTTCTTCTGCAAACACTGGGCCAGGGCCCAGGGTGGGAGCTGACAGAGGACAGACAGCTGGTGAAGCTGGAGGGCCACTATCCAAGAGGGGGGGGGGGCGTGCGTCCATCCCCGGGCAGCCATAGCACCTGGAACTCTCTCAACTCTGTCCAATGGCCACATGCAACGTTCACTGGAGGGGCCGTGACTGCTGTTGACAGCTGTGTCCCTTCCCTACTGGGGACCCTCAAGCACCAGAGCCAGGACAGTGGGACTCGGAACAGGGCTGTAACTGTCCCACGGCCAGTCCCTTTGGTCGAGGGCTGCTAGAGAGAGGGCTGGCTTGGGTGTCACTCACACCTTCTGAGTTGAGACCCACAGCCCCTGCGGGTGACCGTGCTGACATGGGTGTCTGAGCTCCCGTCTCAGAGCCTCGAGTTGCTGAGCTGGACCTGAGCGGCCCGTGCCCGGCTCTCTGTGGACAGGAGATGGTTTGACGCCGTTCCTTCCTGACCTCATCACAGTCACCCACAGGAGTTTCGCACTCAGCTGTGTCCTCTTGGGGCAGGGGGTGCTAATATGCGTCCTGATTTCAGAAAATAACTGAAGATCCCATTCTGCTGGTCACTGTGGTAGGTGGCTGTCTGCACGCAGTAGGTGCTTCACTGTGGCCACTTTTATGAGTCTCTTGATAACCAGGGACCATTTTCCAGGCAAGGAAATGGAGGCTCTTGCGTTCACTCATTCGCTCACTCACTCATTCACTCCCCTTAGGAGACTTTGCTTCTGGGAGCAGGCAGGCCCAGGCCTGAGCTATCACGGCCAGGAGCCCTTAACGCATTGTGATATATGCCAGCTTGTCTGCCCAGGTACTAACGAGGCCTCCCTGCCACCACTCACTCCCTGCCACTGCCAATCTGCGTCCTCATCTCTGGCAATTACCGTGGGGGAGCCCGCCCCCTCCCACACTCAGAGGTTCCAAGAACCAGGCCTCTCTGTCTTCCTCCTTGTCCCCTAACCTAGGCTGGGGGCTGAGGCTCAAGGAGAAGGCCCCTCCCCGCCCTGTCAGCCCTCCTGCCTCCCCTTCCTCCCTCTAGCTCAGCCAATTAGGCCCCTGACACCTGGAGCCACTGACAAACTGTTTCTGTCACTTGCTCTCTGTCTTTCATTAGGGCTACAGTGGAGGGGAGGGTGGGAAGGAGGGGGAGGAGATGGGATCTTTCATGCTTAGTAAGGCCAGATACATTAATTACAAAATGGCCATTTGCTGCGTGAAAGTGTGCTAATTAAATTTATGCAATCATTATCTTTAAATAGTCATATCTTCGCCAGCGATCGGCCCTTTCCTTCTCCAGCCCCGCCGCTGCTCTGAGCAGCCTCGCTCTAATCCTCAGCCTGCCATTGTCACGCCATCAGAGATGGTCTCCAAATCCCACTGCATCGTTGGCTCTGGCACCTGCCAGGGGCCAAGAGCCTAGGGCCCACCCTGGCAGGTAGGCCTTCAGAGCTGGGCCCAGAAAGGAGGATGCTGAAGACATCTAGTGCTTCCAGATATTTCTACATGTGTCCATGGGTTTGGGGGTTGGCATCTCATCTGGCCAACCAACACTGGAAATGCAGTTGTGTGTTTGGAAGAGAGAAAGGGAGGGAGGGAAGCTTTAACTTCTTAGAAATGACTGAGAAGTCAGTCTGCCCCTTCCCCCAGCACATATGTGCACACACACACACACACACACATTCACACACACTCAAAGACACACATGCATACACACACAGACACACAGAGACACATATACATACACTCACACACACAGAGAGAGACACACACAAAAACACACACACACACTCACAGAGACACACATATACACAAACTCACAGACACACACAGAGACATACATACACAGAGAGACACACACAGAGATACTCACAGAGACACACACACAGAGACACATACACACAGACACATACACACACACAGAGACACACATACGGAGAGACACACACAGAGACACACACACAGAGACACACATGCAGAGACACACACGCAGAGACACACACACTCACAGAGACGCACACGCAGAGACACACACACAGACACACACACACTCACAGACACACACACACAGACACACACAGTCTCATCTTAGCCTCCCAGGCAGACAGGGAGGTTCTGAAATCCTTGAGCTATTGGGCAGGTGTGAGTATATCAAGACGGTGAGTGATTTCATCTGCTCTTTTCATTCAGGGAACTCTCTACCAGCCCCTGTGCTAGGGATAAACAGCTAAACTCATTCATCCCCTCACTTACAATTCACTCACTCGATAAAAGTCTACTAAGTGAACGGCACCCGTAATAGAGTCTGCTCCTAGTAGCCCCTGGTCAAGCCCAGGGTCAAGGTTGGTCTCGACCCAGGGTCACCATCAGTCCAGATGGAGGGCAGAAGGCTGGAACAGCCATCAGCCTAGAGCTGAAGGCGTCCTCTGGTTGAGATGTGAACTCAAGACATTTCAGAGCTTTTCGATTCTCTCCTTCCAAACGCTAGGAGATTCTTAGAAAAGTCTCCACTGAATCTCTTCTCCCCAAACCTTCCTCCTTGCCTCCCTCTCCCACATGGGAAATGACAACCCCATAGAGATAAGGATGAGGTTCTCCCGTCCCGGCCAGAATTGGCTGTCAGTGACCAGTGTTCCAAGTGTCCTCTGAACTTGCAAGGTTCCTTGGTCCCCAGCGTGACCCCAATGTTCTGCCCCAATGCTGCCCCCCACCCTCATCCCTTTGATGATTCTGGAAGACTTCCCTTAAGTCTCCTTAACTGTCTTACTCACCAAATGGGAAAGCAGGTACGGGAGACAGCTCAGCACAGCAGAGTATAGAGCTCGCATGCCTGGGGGTCCAGGCTTGATTCCAGCACTGTCATGTGTCAGACTGGTCAGTGTTCTCACCTCTCTCCCCCCCCCTTTAAAATTTTAATTTAGTTCTTTTTTTTTTTTTTTTAACCAGAGCACTGCTCAACTTTGGTTTACGATAATGCCAAGATTGAACCTGGGACCTTAGAGCCTCAGGCATGAAAATCTCTCTTTGTCTTCTTCTTCTTTTTTTTTTTTTTTTTTTGCTACTAGGGTTATCACCTGCATGACTCCACCATTCTCACTGGCCTTTTTTCTTTTTCAATTCTTTAACAGAAGATGAGAGACAGAGAGGGAGAGAGAACAATACACCTGCTGCACTGCTTTGCCACTCATGAAGCTTCCACCCCACCCTGCATGTGGGGGTCTGGGGCTTTGCACCCAAATTGTCATGCAGGGCAGGAGGCTGAGTTAGCAGCATAACCCCAGCAGGGCAGGAGGCCGAGTTAGCAGCATAACCCGAGCAGGGCAGGAGGCCGAGTTAGCAGGATAACCCCAGCAGGGCAGGAGGCCGAGTTAGCAGGATAACCCCAGCAGGACAGGAGGCCGAGTTAGCAGGATAACCCGAGCAGGGCAGGAGGCTGAGTTAGCAGCATAACCCCAGCAGGGCAGGAGGCCGAGTTAGCAGCATAACCCGAGCAGGGCAGGAGGCCGAGTTAGCAGCATAACCCCAGCAGGGCAGGAGGCCGAGTTAGCAGGATAACCCGAGCAGGGCAGGAGGCCGAGTTAGCAGGATAACCCCAGCAGGACAGGAGGCCTAGTTAGCAGGATAACCCGAGCAGGGCAGGAGGCTGAGTTAGCAGAATAACCCGAGTCACCTGAGGAGCCTATTAGGAGCTCCCCACAGCTGTGAAGCCTGAGTCACCGAGGGTGGACACAGTTACCCTGTCACGTGCTCCAGCGTCTCCCAAAAGCCTGTCGTGTGAGCATATGTTGTCTCCCCCACTCTTTTTTCCCTGCAATTATTTTTTTATGTGGTCGAAGGGCTTCAGAGAGTAGTTGCAAGGCTGAGGGAAAATGCTTTGAGGACTGTAAGGTGAGGCAGAATGGCAGTGGAAGCCTTTGTGGAAGGCCAGGTGGGGACAGGGAGAGAGAACAGGAATCACAGGGCTGGCTGAGTGGGAGCGGGGAGCTTTCTGGCCCACGCCTGGGTGCTGTTCTCCTGCTCCGCGGTGGTGGTGTGGGGGCGGGGGGGGGGCTGCTGTGTCGGATGTAGGTGGTGGAAGCGTTGGAATGAGGGGGCCAGGAGCAGGGAGAAGGAAGGCGGGGAGGTGGGTGGGGGGCAGGGAGACCGCAGGAAATCTTGTTTGGAAGCTCAGAGTCAGCACCCGAAGCCCATTACTGCTGTCCACAGGGGGCAGGGAGAGAGGAGGGGGGCCCAGATCCTCTTAGCAGAACTGAGCAAGAGGGGGGAGTGAGGGTGGTGGGCCGCCTGAGTGGGTGATTCCGTGCTCGCTCTAATCCCAGCATGGAGCTGGAATAGGCAGCAGGCTGGGTGGAGGTGTGTCTGTGGGCTATGTGTCTGTGTGTCTGCGTGTGCTGTGGAGTTGTGAGCATGAGTGTGTGTGTGTGTGTGTGTGTGTGTGTGTGTGTGTGCGTGCGTGTACTTGCACTCACAGCTGTGTGCATGTTCTTTTTTTATTATTTAAGAAAGGAGACATTAACAAAATCATAGAATGGAGGGGTACAACTCCACACAATTCCCACCACCCAATCTCTGTATCCCATCCCCTCCCCTGATAGCTTTCCCATTCTCTATCCCTCTGGGAGTATGGACCCAGGGTCGTGGGTTGCAGAAGGTGGAAGGTCTGGCTTCTGTGATTGCTTCCCTGCTTCTTCTTCTAGCGTTTGCCCTTCTTCCGTAGCCAGTCAACAGCGTCAGGTTGAGCCTGATGTCAAGTTTCGAGACCTCCTTTGAATCTGGAGAGGTGGCAGTCGTTGACTATGTGGGTCATAGTCTGTCTGGAGCCGCAGGGGCAGTTCGGGTCGTCTCTGGCTCCCCAGCGATGGAACATAGCGGCGCACCGGCCATGGCCTGTTCGATAGCAATTGAGGAGGGCCCAACATGGGTGTTGGCAGGTTGATCCATACTCCCAGTCTGTCTCTCTCTTTCCCTAGTGGGGCAGGGCTCTGGGGTAGCGGAGCTCCAGGACACATTGGTGGGGTTGTCTGTCAGCATCATGCTGGCATCTGGAACCTGGTGACTGAAAAGAGAGTTAACATACAAAGCCAAACAAATTGTTGAGCAATCATGGACCCAAAGCTTGGAATAGTGGAGAGGAAGTGTTAGGGGGGTACTCACTGCAAACTCTAGTGCACTTCTGCTTTCAGGTCTATATTTGCCCTAGTTTATGGATACGTGTGAACACATGCTCTATCTCCTGGAACCTGGTCTATATCTAGGTTTTGGGACTTTGTTAGGAAGTGAACCACCTGGGATGGAATTAGAGAATCCTATGAAAGGAAAGGTCTCACCTTCTGTGCCCACCCACGTCTTCACCCATTTGCATATGGGCATGCGGTTATATTCTCCATGCACGGCGACCGTGGTGAAGCTTTCTGTGAGAGCTGTGTGCTGCTAATGCCCTGCTTTGCAGTGTGTGTGACCTGGGTTCAAGTCGCACTTCAGACACATTGAGGAAGCTTCAGAGACATGCCCCCAGCTTTCTCCACTTCTATGTACAAAAAGTAAATAACAACGACAGCAAAGGAAAGAAAAGTCCTGGTGCCTGGACCTTTAGACCAATTAACAAGAATCTCCCATAGGCGGGATCCTGGCACCTATGATTCCTTTATCCTTTAAAGAAGTGTGGTGCTCTCCTTTCTTTATTTCTTTTATTTGCTAGGACAGAGAGAAATGGAGAGGGCAAGGGAAGACAGAGAGGGGGAGAGGCCTGCAGCTCTGCTTGGATACTCAGAGC
Organism: Erinaceus europaeus; assembly: GCF_950295315.1. NCBI lineage: Eukaryota > Metazoa > Chordata > Mammalia > Eulipotyphla > Erinaceidae > Erinaceus > Erinaceus europaeus. The sequence continues at coordinate 117,381,249 of NC_080172.1, forward strand.
CCCTGTAGGTGGGCACCCGGTCGGTCGTTGTAGTTATCGTTGATGTCATCATTGTTGGCTAGGACAGAGAGAAATGGAGAGAGGAGAGGAAAACAGAGAGGGGGAGAGAAAGACAGACACCTGCAGACCTGCTTCACCGCCTGTGAAGTGACTCCCCTGCAGGTGGGGAGCCGGGGGCTCGAACTGGGATCTTTGCACCGGTCCTTGTGCTTTGCGCCACGTGTGCTTAACCGGCGGTGCTACCGCTGGTCTCCCTCTGGCAATGTATTTTAAAACCTCTCCCCCTCCCGCTCCCCTCCTTGAGCCTAGGGGTCAGCCACAACAGGGAAATAGTGATGGGTGTAGCAGTCCCAGCCCTGCCCCCTCCCCGGCCCTCAGTGTGCCCCATGGACTCTGAACATAGAGAAGGACCCCAGCCCCCATGTCCTTGTGGACAGGCTTGTTGGCACCAGCAACCCCAGGCCATCCTTCGGCCCATCCACTCCTTGGTCCATGATGACACGTGTCACGTAGTCCCATGAGCACTGTGTTTCCTTCCCGGCAAACTGTGTCCTCACCTCTTGTCCCCAGCAGGAACGGGCCCCCCTCTCCAGACGTGCCCTGCTCACCTCTGTGGAAGTCAAGGGGGTGGGTGAGTCAGAGGAGGAACCAAGGCTTGGAGATGAAATGCACCTGGTGTGCCGAACCAGCGGCGTCTCAGAGCCAAGTCTGTGGCTGGGAGTGGGAAGAGCGAGCCTGTGCTCTGAAGCCGCCTGCATGGCTGTCACTTGCAGTGCTAGGCTCTCAAGGTCAAGCCACTGCCCTTCCTCACGCCTCAGTTTCCCCAGTTATAAAAACCCAGGAACCTCTGCAGTGCATCTAGGTCTCCAGGGGGTTCCTAGGTGTGTTTATCTGTAAGTGAGTGTTGGCTAAGTTTTTAAATATTTATTTATTTATTTATTTTCCTTTTTGTTGCCCTTGTTTTTTTATTGTTGTTGTAGTTATTGTTGTTGTTATTGATGATGTTGTTGTTGGATAGGACAGAGAGAAATGGAGAGAGGAGGGGAAGACAGAGAGTGGGAGAGAAAGACAGACACCTGCAGACCTGCTTCACCGCCTGTGAAGCGACTCCCCTGCAGGTGGGGAGCCGGGGGCTCGAACCGGGATCCTTAGTTGGTCCCTGCACTTAGCGCCACCTGCACTTAACCCGCTGCACTACTGCCCGACTCGTTGGCTAAATTTTTTTTTTAAATATTCCCTTTTGTTGCTCTTGTTGTTTTATTGTTACAGTTATTGTTACTGGTGTCGTCATGGTTGGATAGGACAGAGAGAAATGGAGAGAGGAGGGGAAGGCAGAGAGGAGGAGAGAAAGACAGACACCTGAAGACCTGCTTCACCACCTGTGAAGCGACTCCCCTGCAGATTGGGAGCCGGGGGCTCGAACCGAGATCCTTAAGCAGGTCATTGCACTTTGCGCCACGTCCGCTTAACCCACTGTGCTACCGCCCGACTCCCGGCTAAATTTTTTAAGAGATATAGTCTAGTCATCAATAAAAGAGAGATACAGAGAGAAAGATAGATGATGGAGCAGACCAGAGCCCTGCTCAGCTCTAGCTGATGGTGGTGCTGGGGACTGAACCAGAGCCTCAGGCATGAAGGTCTCTGGCAGAACCATGATGCTGTCTCCCCAGCCTGTCTGCTGACTGTAAGGAAAGCATATGAGGGAAATGTCTGGGAAACTGGAAAAGCTTCCACTGCCTGCTTTAAGCAGCTCCTGCTGCCTCACCTCACCACTTCTGCAGTGTGTTTGCTGGGACGGCCTGTGGGGGTCTGGACCTCAGACTTCACAGCCTCCTGACCAGCGCTGTGTGCGCTGTGAGGACAGTCCCCCTCCACAAATAAGGACATTCAGGCCTGGGAGTGTATCCTGGGAGTGTCTCCAGCGGGGGACACTCGTGTGCACATGGGAGGCATAGGAGGCTGCATTCAGTGTCTTGGATTCTGTGCTCTCTACTCACTTGCTCCATGAACTAACCATCTACACAGCTCCAGTTACGGCCCCCGTTATAGAGAAAAGAAAACCAAGGCATTGGAGGCCAAAGACACTGCCTGAGCCCAGCGACAGAGCAGGGATGCTAATGCTGATAGTCTCACCCTTGGGGCTGCCAGGAAGCCCAGAGCCCTGAGTGAAACCTCTGCACCTCACCCCTTCCTTTCTGTTTTTGCCCCCAGGGTTACCCCTGGGGCTCAGTGCCAGCGCTATGAATCCACTGCTCCTGGCGGATATCCCCCCCCCCATTTTACTGGATAGGACAAAGAGAAATTTGAGAGAGGAGGGGGACATAGGGAGGAAGAGAGACCGAGAGACGCCTGCAGACCTGCTTTGCCGCTTGTGAAGCGTTCCCGCTGCAGGTGGGGAGCGGGGACTTGAACCCAGATCCTTTCACGGTGCTTGTGCCTCCTACAAAGTGCGCTTAAGGCCCTCCCCCCCTTTTCATGATGTGAAGGTAGAGCTGTCTGCGCTGCCCGCTGCTGGGCCCTGCGGGGTCCTTGTACCCTTTGCAGCCCCTATGCCACTCCGCGTCCCCACGTCCTGACCTCACTGCCAGGGCCCTCCCTCTCCCACCACGTCCTGCCTCTGCCGCCCACCCCGCCCACCCAGCGGAGCCCAGCCACAGAGCCCCGGTGATGGGATCGTCCCTTCTAATTGCGGCCTCGCTCGCAAAGCCACGTTTGGTTATCACAGAGGGTGCAGATCCCACAGCTCAGTCTCCACGGTCCCAGGCCCTCAGGGCCAGCTCAGGAACGGAGGGAATTAATTACATTTCTCCCAACCCCTTCTTTTAAAGTAGGGGAGCAAGCCAGTACGTCCCGGGGGGCGGGGAGGGATGCTGAGCAGAGGATGTGGAAGGGGGGGCTGGCACGGGGCTACAGAGACCCCCCCCCAAACCTGCAAGCCTCTCGCTGGTAGCGGAAGGGGGGTGAGGCCAGCCTCTTATTGATTTAGTCTGGTGGAGGCTGGGACTGATTTAAAACAGAGGAAGGGGCTGGGGGCGGGCAGGGGCCAGGAATGGGGGTGTATGTGTGTGTTGGGGGGTAGAGAGGAAGGGACGGCTGCCACTCAGCCTGACAGACAGCCCGAGATTTGCCTTCAGATAAAACCTTACAGATGTGGAGGGCGGTATTGATTTTGAGTTAGTAACGGTAACGTACCAAGAAGTAATACATTAGTGGAAGCAAGGTCACCAGGGAAAAAAAGTCAAACCCACCAGGGGAGAGGCCTCGACATTCTTGAGTGGTGGGGGGGCGGGCGGATTACGGCATCAGACCTGGACTTCCTCAAGTTCAAAAGTTTGCAAGCTCCCAGACCTGGACAGAGCCCCTAGCTGTGGGCAGAGTTTCCTGCTTCTGCAGACAGAGAGGGACGCTTGGGGGTCCCGGGGCCAACAGGAGGCCAGAGTAGGTGCTTGGACCTGCAGTGCCTTGCATTGCAAGGTGGTACTGCCAAGATATCTCTCTCTCTCTCTCTCTCTCTCTCTCTCCCCATTCTCTGCACTACATTCTGCTTGCTGGGGTGGGGGGCATGGACCTGCAGTGCCTTGCAAGGTGGTACTGCCAAGATCTCTCTCTCTCTCTCTCTCTCCATTCTCTGCACTACAGTCTGCTTGCTGGGGGGGGGGGGCATGGACCTGCAGTGCCTTGCAAGGTGGTACTGCCAAGACATTCTTCTCTCTCTCTCTCTCTCTCCCCATCCTCTGCACAACAGTCTGCTTGTTGGGGTGGGGGGGCAAGGACACAGCTATCAAGGGCAGAGGACACAGTTCAAATCCCTGGGATCTCCAGAAGCCTTTTATACTCCCCTGTGCCTCAGTTTCCCCACCTGCAGAATGAGAGTGATAATAGCCTGTTTGCTTGAAGCGTCTACTACCCCTCACCCTTTCTTGGGAGCTGCCCAGTCTAGAGACAGGGGGATGGGTGTCATAGACGTCCTTTGATCCACTGGCCTCCAGGGGCTCCAGGAGAGGGTGGGCAGATGCCATACACCCGTTCACACCTATTCCAGATGTGGATTTGATGTGATGGTCCAGGGCAAATCCCATTGAACAAATCCCATTATGGGGAAATCTCTCTGGGCCTGAGCTGTGTCAGAGCTGTCTGTTAATGGCCCAGGGTCCAAGCTGCCCCTGACTGAGCAGGCATCACACAAGTCCCTGTGACATCTCCCTCCTAAGGGACAAAGAGTTCTGGGAGGTACAGCCGCCCCTGGGACTTTTGCTCTCAACACAGAGCTTCTTGTGTGTAAACGTGCTGGATGTGTGTGCCCACCTCAGGGCCTTTGCACTGGCTGATTCCCAAACTGGAAATAGCTGTTCTGCTGTTTCGCCAAGGTCAGTTCTTTTTGGTTTTACAGATATCAGCTCTTTGGGGAGGGAGGTCTTCATGACGTACCAACAAACCCATCTTTCACTCCCATAGCTTTGCTTTTTTTTTTTTTTTTGCCACCAGGCTTATCACTGGGGCTCAGTACTGGCACTAGAAACCCACTGATCCTGGTGGCCATTTTTTCCATTCTATTGGATATGACAGAGAAAAATTGAGAGAGGAGGGAGAGATAGAGAAGGGGAGAGAAAAAAAGACACCAGCAGACCTGCTTCACCACTTGTGAAGCGCCCCCCCTGCAGATGGGAAACAGGGGGCTTGAACCCAGATCCTTGTGCACGGTGATCTGCGTGCTTAACTGCATAGCTTCTTGTCAGTCTCAGGAATGATGTCATTTGCTGGTCCATTTGTTTGCATCAGGCTTCTCCTTTTGATGGATGTCTCCCGGAGGGCACAGAGCTGTTGCCACTCCTTGCTGGGTCCTGAGTGCCTGGCTGGTGTCTGCCACTGACTCGGTGCTCAGTAGATGGAAGAAAGCACGGAGCTTGGAGCTTGTACCGGAGAGAAGGTACAGTGCAGACACCAGGACCGTCAGAATGCAGGACACACAGTTCCATCCTGGCCTCAGAGATCGCTCAGTGCAGCCCGAGCTCCAGGCAGGCAGGTGGTAGGAGTCTAGACAATGTTCGCTGAGAGAAGAAAGCATATGTCTTGGAAGTAAAGTACAAGGGCTGGGGGCGAGCAGTGGCACACCTGGCTGAGAAAATGAACCTGGGTTCAAGCCCCCGCTCCCCACCTTCACAAGTGGTGAAGCAGGGCTGCAGGTGTCTCTCTGTCTCTTTCTCTCTCTCTCCTTCCTCTCTCAATTTCTCTCTGTCTCTATCCAGTAGCAAATAAATAAATACATAAATAAATAAAAATGAAAAGGTGGGAGGAGCTGGTAGACGTTTTAAAAAAGATTTTCCTTTTTATTTATTTATTATTGGATAGAGACAGAGAGAGATTGAGAGGGGAGAGGGAGATAGAGAGGGAGAGAGACAGAGAGACACCTGCAGCCCTGGAGATGGGGGGCCAGGGGCCTTCCCCCTGCAGGTGGGGTCCTTGTGCACTATAATGTGTGTGCTTAACCAGGTGTACCACCGCCTGGCCCCCGGAGCTGGAAGACTCTTCTTGGCTCCTCAGGGAGGCGTTGAGGGGTCACTGCTGGTTGCTGAGTGGTGCAACTGGTGGTGCCGGTTCTCTGTCTGTCGGTGAGGTCTGTACACAGCTCCCAGCCCCGCCCCAGATGTGCTCATCCCAAGGGCCATCTCCCCAGTCCATTCCCTCCCACTCCGTCATCCCTTCTGGGCCTGGTGTTTCAATGATGTGCTAGACAGAGCCTGAAATTGGGGTTCCACTGGAATCTGGGGCACCCACCTGAAATCCCCTGCTTCCCGTGCTGATGGGAGGGAACAGGGACTTGTGTGTCTCTCCACGGGGACTCTCATTTGTGAGTCTCATCTTGGGGAGCAGGCCTTCTTTGTGGGGGACGGGGTTAGTGTTTGATCAGGAGAGAATGGGACGAGTGGTGATTTTTGTCTTGGAAAACTGACAAGCGAGCAGGAAGACAGTGGGGTCTCCTAGCCCCGGGGGGTGCTAGAGCCCCAGAAGCCCCCAACCCCTGCCACTAAACAACTTCTTTGCCTTTTTTTTTTTTTTTTACAAAGAGATTAACTTATTTATTTGGGCTAAGGGGAGAGAGAATCAGAACAAGCATCACTCTGTCGCATGCGCTGCCCGGAATTGAACTTAGGACCTCAGGCAGGAGAGTCCAGTGTCCTACCCACTGCGCCACCTCCTGGCTGCTCTACCCAGTGGAGCCTGAGGTCCAGGAGACCCCACGCTGATAGTCGGAGAGAAGCACATGACCCAGCAGTGTGTCCGCCATCCTCACACAACTCCCCAGCAACCCCTCCCCACCCTTTGACAAAGGCCCCTGAGCTCACTCAGTACAGAGTGACCTCAGCAGCCAGAACCAGGACCAACACCCAGGGATCACCGATACGGCTTGTCCAGGCTTGTTCAAAAAGATTCATTGACTGACTTTTTAAAAGAATTTATTTATTTATTCATGAGAAAGATAAGAGAGAAAGAACCAGACATCACTCTGGTACATGTGCTGTGGGGATCGAACTCAGGACCTCATGGCTGATAATCCAGTGCTTTATCCACTGCGCCACCTCCCGGACCACTGACTGACTCCTTTTAACTAGTGATGTAATAACGATTAACAAGACTGTAGGCTAACAAGTCCACACAGTTCCCACCACTGGAGTTCCATATCCCATCCCTCCATTGGAAGCTTCCCTGTTCTTTATCCCACTGGAGGATGGACCCAGGCTCTTTATGGGGAGCAGAAGGTGGGAGTTCTGGCTTCTGTCATTGCTTCTCCGCTGGACATGGGTGTTGGCAGGTGGATCCACACCCCCAGCCTGTCTCTGTCTTTCCCTAGTGGGGCGGGGCTCTGGAGAGGGGAGGTTCCTAGACACACTGGTGAGGCATCTGCCCAGGGAAGTCAGGATGGGGTCATGGCAGCAACCACAAATTGATGGCTCACAAAGCCATCCCCGTATGTGCCATCTCAGTGTAGGGGTGCCACACTGTACAGTCTCACCTAAAGCCCACCGTCCGTGGTGGGCGAGGAGGCACAGAGTAGCCGCAGACCAGACTGGTGCCCTGCACATATGGCTTCCAGAGGGTCTGGGCTTGGAAGGAGAGAGGAGGAGAGACCCCCAGGGCCTCAGAGACTGCCAGGAGTGTTGTACCCCGACCCAGGTGAGGCCCCCAAAGTGGCTCATCTAACACTCACCCTTGAGAGCGCCCACCAGCAGAGCAGCAGGGCTCCTCCCCTCCACGCCCTCTCTCTCCAACACGCCTGTGGTTTCCTGATGGAGAACTAACTGGAGTGGTACAGCCACTCTGGAGAACAGTCAGGAGAATCCTTGAACAAACACCAACGGAACTGCCGCAGGACCCAGCAGACCCACCCCTAGGCATTTACCCAAAAGATAGAATCTCACTGATTGGAAGAGACACATGTACCCCCGTGTTCATAGCAGCTTTACGCAAAATAGCAAAGACCTGGAGACAACCAAAATGCCCTTCCACAGAGGACTAGATAAAAAAAAGTTATGGGACATACACTCCATGGAGTATCATGCAGCAATAAAAAGGGATGAGGTTGTGTTCTTTGGGATAAGGTGGATGGAACTGGAGAAGGGGATGCCCAGGGAAGCCAGTCAGGAGGGGAAGGACAGCTACAGAACGGCTTCACTCATGTGTGGAATACAGAGAACTAAGTCTACAGATGTGAAAGAATAAAAAGTGAATCTACTTTTAAGACTGTGATCTGTGGGGGTGGGGTGGGAGTGCAGGCCTTTGGTGACGGAAGTGGTGAAAAATAAATAAACAATAATAAAGAGAGTTCAAGTTGGGTATTTGCTGGGTCAAGGCAGGACACTCAGCCTCCCACTTGGAGACCTGCTCTGAATTCTGGGGAAGCCACAGCTCCCCAAGGGCCTCAGTTTCTCCAGCTGAGAACTGGGCACCAAGGCTCTGTCTCCCCAAGCACCTCTTTGGGCTCCAGTCACGCAAGGTCATGGCCAAGCAGGGGGAGAGGGCAGAGGGGGCTCAGGGGAGCTGGGGCATCTGGATGAGGAGCCACCATCATCCTTTCCACCCTGTGGGTGGGGGTGGTCAAGGAGATAAGAGACATCCAGGACCACACAACAAGTAAGTCTGCCTGGGCCCTGAGAATGCCGCCCATGCCCTTGAGCCTGGCTGTGCATCAGTGCCCGTGGCAAAGCCAAGTCGAAAGCAGGCAGGTGGGATTCTTAGGGCCAGGTGGAATCAGCAGCAAGGCTACCCAGATGCCTGTGGGTGACCCCCTGAGAAAGCAGGCAGGAGCCAGCAAGCCCAGCGTGCAGGACAGCTTGTACAGGACAGACACTGGGCAAGGCTGGACAGACGTTCAGCACCCCGGTGCCATGGCCTCTCACTCTCTCTCAGGGCTGGTATTACCAGAAGGCCACGCTGGTCCTAGGTTCTGTTGTGAGGTCCACGAGGGCTTGCCTCTCCCTCTTCTCCCTGTCACACTGTCACCATCACTTCTGCCCCCCAGGCCTGCAGTGCCACCGTGGCAACCTGTGCCACTCCACATACTGAAGGTCCAAGCTAATCTCTTCCCCAGACCTGTCCCCCACCCCAACATCTTTCTTTATTTTTTATTATCTTCATTGATCTGATAGAGATAGCCAGATATCAAGAAGAAGGAGGAGATGGAGAGGGAGAGAGACAGAGAGATACCTGCAGCCCTGCTTCACCACGCATGAAGCTTTCCCCCTGCAGGTAGGGACCGGGGATTTGAACCCAGGTCCCTGCGCACTGTAACATGTGCACTCAGGCAGATGCCCTCCCACCCGGTCCCCCACCCCAAGGTCTTGACTCTTCCTCCTCTAAAGCCCCAGCACTGGACTTGAAGCCTGGACTGGACACCTTTTTCCTCAACATGTGTTTGCTGGCGAGTCAGTGAGCACCCCAGGCCCAGCTACTGCAGGATTCACCCCTGCCCCCAGGTTGGCAGCACTGCCTACTTGCTAACCCAGGTCAAGAGAGAAGGGTTTCCATCAGCACGCCAGGAAAGGACAAATGTTGGAGAGGTCGTGGAGAAAAGGGTCTCTGCTCCACTGCTGGTATGATGCAGACTGGGACAGCCCCTTTGGAAGACTGTGGACAGTCCTTAAATAACAATGGGAGAACCTTATGACCAGCACTCCCACTCTCAGGCATTTATCCAGCAGACACTAGTTAGAAGGGACACATGTGCCCCTGTGTTCACAGCTGCATTATTCACAGCAGCCAAAGAGTGGACGCAGCCTAAATGCCCATCAGCAGATGACTGGCTAAATCACTTATGGGATCTAGACTCCTTGGAATACTACACTGCAATAAAAAAGATGATATTGTGTCCTTTGGGACAAAATGGCTGGGACTGAAGCTGATGATGCTTAGTGAAATAAGACATGAAAGACGGCTACCAGATGGTTTTGCTCCTGTGTGGAATCCAGAGATCTGATTTACATGAACTTGCCCCCCCCAAAAAAAACATCCAAATAAAACAGAAACAAGCAAACAAATTGTAGGACTTGTGAGAACCCCGGTTCTTGCTTCTCTTTGGGAGGTGGGAGGGTGAAGACATGGGACTCTGGCGGTGGGTGTGATGTGGGACTAGACACTGTCATCTTATAATCCTGTAACAAACTAGTAACAACACATGAAAATTAAAAGGAGGAAGAAGAAGACGGGGAGGGGCTGATGGCCACAGACATTTAGGGGCTGCCCCAGGCAGAGAGGTGCCCCGGGCCTGTCTCAAAGCAGCAGCCATGTACTCCAGGGCTGGGGGGAGCCGAAACACAGGCCGGGGAAGTCAAGGGCTTGCCAGGCCTAGCACAGGGCAGGAAAAGTTGGGGGCTAACTGGACAGAGTCAGTGCTGTTAACCTTTGTGTTGGTGGACAGAGCTGCCCCAGGCTGCTGGGGGAGGCAGAGACTTCCTGTCCGCAGGTGCTCCCTCAGAGCTGGGCCCCGGGGCAGAGGTGAGTGGGGCATGGGCCTGCGTCCTGCCCTGCATCAGGTTCCCTGCATCAGGACTCCCTCTTTCTGTGTGTCAGGGTTGAAGTCTGAGCCTGGCAAGGCAGGCAGGCATCCTAGCTGGTGAGCTCTCTCTCTCTCTCTCTCTCTCTCTCTCTCTCTCTCTCTCTCCCCTACATGGGCAGGACTTCATCAGAGGTAACCATTAACCACTTCACCAAGAGCACAGACCCAGGAGGCCACTTGAGGCCCAAGTCGGGCATGCTCCCCTTCAGGGTCTGCTCCCCGTGCCCCCTCCCCTCCCGCGGCTGACAGCCTCTTTCCCACAGGTGATGAGCATTCTGAGCAACCCCAGTGCCGTGCCACCACAGCCACAGGCCGACTTCTCCATCTCCCCGCTGCACGGAGGCCTGGACTCGGCCACCTCCATCTCGGCCAGCTGCAGCCAGAGGGCTGACTCCATCAAGCCGGGAGACAGCCTGCCCACCTCCCAGTCCTACTGCCCGCCCACCTACAGCACCACTGGCTACAGCGTGGACCCCGTGGCCGGCTACCAGTACGGCCAGTACGGCCAGAGTGAGTGTTCTAAGCCCTGCCCCTCTCGTCTCACCCCTGGACCCTCCAGCTCTCCTGTCCAGGGTGTGCGTGTGTGTGTGTGTGTGTTTGTGTGCGCGCGTGTGTCTGTGTGTGTGCATGTGTCTGTGCATGTGTGTGTGTGTGCATGTGTGTGTGTCTGTGTGTGTGCATGTGTGTCTCTCTCAGTGTGTGTGCATGTGTGTGTGCATGTGTGTCTGTGTGTGCATGTGTGTGCGCATGTGTCTCTGTGTGTGTGCATGTGTCTGTGTGTGTCCCTGTGTGTGCATGTGTGTGTGTGTGCGTGTGTGTGTGTGTGCATGTGTGTCTGTGTGTGTCTGTGTGTATGCGTATATCTGTGTGTGTGTTCTGCGTGGATGAAGAAATCCAGGTCCAGAGAGGCCGAGTGGCTGTCTGGGCCCTGCCCCCACACTGCCACTGCTTGCTTTATGGAAACATCACCCAAGCCGCAACCCTCATTAAAAATTTTCTAGTGGGGGACCAGGTGGTGGCACCCCTGGTTGAGCGCACATGTTACAGAGTGCTAGGACCTGGTTCAAGCCCCCGGCTCCCCACCTGCAGGGGAGAAGCTTCACAAGTGGTGAAGCAGGGCTGCAGGTGTCTCTGTCTCTCTCCCTCTCTGTCTCTCTTTCCCATCCGCTATCATTTTCTCTCTGTCCCATCCAATAAAATAAAAACAGATAAGTAAATATGTCCTAACACACATATATTCTGTGTGTGTGTGTGTGTGTGTGTGTGTGTGTGTGTGTGTGTGGATTTGCACATTTCTATAAGAGAGAGAATGCAGGGAGTCGGGCAGTAACGTAGCAGGTTAACTTGCACGTGGCATGAAGTGCAAGGACCGGCCTAAGGATCCGGGTTCAAGCCCCCGGCTCCCCACCTGCAGGAGAGTCGCTTCCCAGGCGGTGAAGCAGGTCTGCAGGTGTCTGTCTTTCTCTCCCCCTCCCTGTCTTCCCCTCCTCTCTCCATTTCTCTCTGACCTATCCAACAACGACAACATCAATAACAACAATAATACTTACAACAACAATAAAAAGCAACAAGGGCAACAAAAGGGAAAATAAATAAATATAAAAAATTTAAAAGACAGAGAGAGAGAGAGAATAAAGTGAGACTAAGCTTTGGCCAATGTGGCTCCAGGGACCCCGTCCGTGCATGTGGCCCTGTGCCCTGATCATGGAGCCATCTCCCCAGCCCCTAGCAGTCACGTTTTGCCTGTTTATTTGTTTAGTTGTTTATTTTTCTTGTCGCCATGGTTATCACTGGGGTTCAGTGCCAACACAATGAATCCACCACTCCCAGTGGCCACTTTTTCCCCCTTTTTTCTTATTTGACAGGAGAGAGAGAGAGAGATTGAGAGAGAAGGGTGAGATTGAGAGGGAGAAGGAAGCTGAGAGGTAATCGCAGCACTGCTTCATGGCTCCTAAACCCTCCTGCAGGTGAGGGACAGAGGCTTGAACCCAAGTCCTTGAGTATAGTAATGTGTGCCACCGCCCAGCCCCTGTTTTATTATTTTTTTTAAAGATGTATTTATCTGTCTGAGAGAAAGACCAGATCAGTGCCCAGCTCTGGCTTACGGTTGTGCAGGCAGGTGAGAGACCTCTGGCGTCTCAGTCCTGCAAGCCGTGAGCTCTTACTATGTCCAGATGCTAGTGGCCCCGTTCAAACGACAAGAAGAAACGGCGGGGGCATTTTTTCTGGCATGTTTGATGTAACCCAAAGTATCCCTCTGATGGCCCTTTTCTCCTTACAAGCAACCCTTTTAATACTTTTTAATGAGACACCTGCCCATTTCCTTTGACACCTTTGAGATCTTTGCATTCAGATGCAAAGTCGTGTTGGAAGCACTTGCTCTGCGGCTCCTCCGCGTCACAGCCGAGGAGGGAGGTTTACACACCCAGGTGGCTCCAGCTCTGCTGAGAAGTTTCCCCACCGCTAGACGAAATCTCATTTCAGTGTTAAGATATGATTGAGATAAAAGTGAGGTGGGATGGGAACTTGGGCTCCCCAGGACACGGCTGCGGTTCAGGTACCAGAAAGCCCTGTGGCCGGAGGCTCTCGATCCGCTCCTTGTCCGTTCCTCAGCCTCCATCTCTCTGCTCTGAGCCTGTCTCTAGTGCCACCCTCCCCAGGGCCCCTTGCTTGGAGGCGGGAAAGCCAGAGCCTCCAGCCGCTGGCGGTGCAGCAGCAGGGCAGAAAGGGGCACAGGGAGCCCAGGTCACTGCCCCCTCCTGCCCCACCTCCCAGCCGAGGCCTCACCTGCTGGTGTCAAACTCATCAGAAGGGCGTGTGGTGAGAGGGCGAGACCTCCCAGCCGGAGGCATCCTCTCTCCCCCGCAGCCCAGCCCGGCCTTCCTGACCCCTGCTTCCTGCCCCCACACCACCCTTCTCCTCACACCGCTCAATGAAGGCCAGCTGTGCTGGCTCCCCTCTCAGCTGTGCTGTGACCCGAGTGCGCGTGAGTGTGCATGCGTGTGCGTGTGTATAGGAATATGCATGTGCTCGGTATGTGGGTGAGTGTGAAGGTGTGTGCATCCCAGTACACACGTCTTTGTGCACATGTGTGTCCGTGCATGTGTGAACATGTAAGATGCATGTGTAGTCGTCACTGTCCAACCACTGAAACGTGAGTGTCAGTGAGCAGATTGAGTACATGGTGTGCATGATGTGCATGATGTGTGTGTGTGTGTGTGTGTGTGTGTGTGTGTGTGTGTGTGTGTGTGTGTGTGTGTGTGTGTATTTGCACATGAACATGCATGTCTGGTCCTGTGACTGTGACACACACACCAGAGTGTCCGTGTGTACCCAGTGTGCACAGGTGAGTGTGATGTGTGTGGTGTGCAGGCATGTGTGGCTGTGGACGTGTGTTTGCATGTGACTTTGGTGTGTCTGTATCCTTGTGAGTGAGTGTGTGTGGGAGTAGCTGAGTGTGCAGACTATGGAGTGTGGAGGTGTGATGTGTGCTTGCATTATGAGCAGCTGTGTGTGTGTGTGTGTGTGTCCTTGGGCATGGCTGTGTGTCTGTGTGTCTGTATCTCTGAGTATGTGTGTGTCCTTAGGCATAATTGTATGTCTGTGTGTCTGTGTCTCTGAGTGTGTGTCTCACTGGGCATGGCTGTATATCTCTGAGTGTGTGTGTCGCTGGGCGTGGCTGTATGTCTGTGTGTGTGTGCCTGGGCATAGTTGTATGTCTGTGTGTCTGTGTCTCTGAGTGTGTGTGTCGCTGGGCATGGCTGTATATCTCTGAGTGTGTGTGTGCCTGGACATAGTTGTATGTCTGTGTGTCTGTGTCTCTGAGCGTGTATGTCCCTGGCATGGCTGTGTATCTGTGTCTCTGAGCATGTATGTCCATGGGCCCGGCATCCATGAGCGTGTGTGCACGTCTGTGAGAACCAAGGGTGCATGGCACCCTGGGAGTGTTTGCAGAGGGCCTGGGGTGACCCCCTGCCCCGGCCTGTGTTGCCAGCACGGAGCAGGACACACATGCTCTTGATAAAGAGTTTGAAGCCGCGGCAGCAGCCTGGGCCTGGGGCGGGCGTTAGTCACACCCCAGCCTCCTCTCCTCTCCAGGGGCACCCGACCAACTCGGAAATAGAATTAACCCCAAAGTCAGTGCCAGGGCAGCCAGGGAGGGGGGATCAAAGGGAAAGGGCCCAGGAGGCGAGAAAGGAGTGTTTTGTTCCCATTCACTCCAGAAGGACTTTCTCCTCCCCTCCTCCCTCCAGCTTCATCCAACCTTCTCTCCATCCTCTCCCCTGTCCCTGCCCCCTGCAGCCCTCTAGCTCACCCTGGCCCCCAGAACCTTTAGGGATAGCTCTGGGCTGCATTATCCAGCCTGGCCCAGAAGGGACCCCACCCCAGTCCACTGTCCCTACCCCAGCCCACCTCTCCCAGGATCTGGGCTTGGACGGGAAGGGACTGGAAGTTTATTTCTCTGACACCGATTTGTACAGACAACTCATCTGTCTCTTTGAGAGTCAGCTTTGCCAGCCATGAAGTGGGACTCCAGGAATCAGACTCACTGATCTGAAGGCCTCTTTCACTGTCCCGTGAACATTCTGATGAAGCCAAAAGAAAGACACCACCTGTCCCTAGTTACCATCTGCCCCGTCCACCCTCCTGAGTGACTGGGTCCCACAGACTGAAGAGTCTTCTGGCCAAAGCGCCTGTGTACCCAGGCCACCTGGCGTCTGCCCATGTCTGCCCTGGGCACATGAGTCTAGTTCAGCAAGCAAGCCGTGCTTCTCATAGGATTCTCACGCGTTTCCCACCCAGGAGAGGAGCTGTCTAGGTCACCACCGCAGAAGCAAAGGCTCCAAGGAGCCGCACCCTTCCTGCCAGAAAAGATGCAGCCGGACCTTCCCGAGTGAAGGGCTCGTGTGCACAATGCCACGTACACTTGACCCACACGCAGGTGCACACGCACGGAGCCGTGTGTGCTGGCATGGCTTTGAGACGTGACCATCTGCCCGCCCGTCCTCAGCAGCACCCTGAGCAGTGTCAGGACTGTCCCCATGGAGTGGGGAGCCCAGAGAGGTGGTCTCCAAACACGGCCCCGTAGTAGCCACACTTAGGTGCCCACAGCCACGCCTGCAGCCTGCTCCCGGCCAGCTTCACCTCCAGCCGTGGCTGGAACCTTCCCAAGGACCAGCCGGAGGCAGCAGCATCCACCTCCTCTCCCTGGGGCCTACGTCTGCCGCCCCTGCACCTCCACACCTTCCTCCTCTGCACCAACCACCGTCCATCCACCTGTCCATCTCTCCTTTCCCGAGAGGGGGTGGGGGCAGAGTGGGCAGGACGGGCCACACGGCAGATTAATATGGCCCTGCTGTTCCCAGAGGCCAGGGCCGTACTAATGATGGGGCTGATAGAACGCAGAAGTGTGAAGAGAATTTTAATAGATCTGACAAGTCTAATAAGAATTTGTGTCTAGAAGGGTGCTCCTCTGGGGCCTCGGGCTGACGGCTTAGGTTTGTTTACCGGTTGGCATCACTGCCTCATCTCCTGCCAACTCCCGATTAATCTAATTTGAGATGTTTAGAGCCCAGGCATGGTGTGAGGCAGAGGAGGGAGACACGGAGAGACAGAGGGACTGGGAGGGCCGATGACAGAGGCCGTCATGAGAAATGTCACAGGCCTGGCCTCGGTGGTCCCCGCACACCACCACCACCCAGCTCAATCCCAGGGAAAGGCAGGCTCCGTGGAGTCACGGGTGCTCTTGAAGTTGGCAGGGTTGGCAGTCAGGTTCAACTTTTGGTGCTTTCTTGGCCACATTAGCCAGGCCTGGGGAAGCCCTCCACTCCGTACCAGGCCCTGGTTGGTTCCCAGGAGGCTAAGGCACAGTGGGTGTCCCAGGCTCCTTCAGCTCCCCGTCACTCTGCAAGACTCTGATCCAATGAGCTTTCTGAGCCTCAGTTTCCACCTTGGTAAAAACCGTGCCTAACGCATGGAGCTGTTGAGAAAGATCCATGAGGCCACAACAGCCGTCCAGGGGTCTCCCTTTGTCATCACTGTTCTGCGAAGCCAGACCTCCCCATACCTCCCTCAGGATGAGCCAGGCAGATGGGCATCAGGGTTGGCATGGCGAGATGGAACAAGAGAATAGGGAGAACCTCCTGTGACTCACCAAAGGCCGCCTGACTGGTCCTTGGACAAGTGCCTTACACCTCCTGGGTAAGGGGCTGCTGCATGGGGCCAGGCGGTGGCACACCTGGTTGAGCACACACATTACAGTGCACAAGGACCCGGGTTCGAGCCCCTGGTGTCCACCTGCAGGGAGAAAGTACTGCAGGTGCCTCTGTCTCTCTCCTTCTCTCTTGTCCCTTTCCCTCTTGATTTCTAGCTGTCTCTTGTCCAGTAAAGATAAAAACAAAAGAAGACAAACAGAATTCTGTATATGTGAACATAGCAGCCGCGCAGACTCTAGGACCAGAGTGCTTCGTACACTCTGAGGAAACTCCGCACACATGGCGTTAGTCCAGAGGACCGCTGTGGCAGGCGTCACCGGCAGACGGGAGCTGCCATCACGCTGCCTGAGTCTGAGTCCCGGCTCCACTAGGCAGTGGAGCTTATCCTCAGGTTCTGTGATCTGTCAGGACTAGGCCTGGGATTTCTCATCTGTCGAGGGGGACGCGAGAGCGGTGAGAAGTCGGTGAAATCCTGCACACACAGCCAGCTCTCTCTCTAAGTGCCAGCCCCTCCTATTTTTGTTTTCATTCTGAGAGCAAGGCTTCCTTCTAGGGTGGACACAGAACCCACCTAAGAGAGCCCCTAAGTCACAGAGATGATCTAGCCCGAGGCCAGAGATGGAAAGTCCCCGTACCCCCAGCCTGGGTGAGTCACGGACGCGAGACGGGCCAGGCTAGCCGCCGTGAGCTCTGCCCAGCCAGCGAGGAGGCAGGAGGCTGAGTGACCTCAGACAGCACTGAGGGCAACAGAGTCCAGATGCCCCAGAGAGATCTCAGGACATTTGCACATCCTTTAGAAGCCCGGAAGATCGTGACTAAGATCTCTGTGCTTGCCACCCTGAAAGCATGTGACCTCAGGTGATTCCTCTGACAACCCTGGAGGGCTTTGGCCCTCCTAGTCCACACGCAGAGAGTCCCCCGGGAGAGTGGGGGGTCTGCCCAGAACTCAGGACCAGGGAGTCCCTGCTGCTATTCCTTTCCTTACCTTTCCTTTTTTTCCTCCAGGATTATCGCTGGGGCTCAGTAGCAGCACTATGAGTCCACGGCTCCTGGTAGACATTTTTTCCACTTAGTAGTAGTAGTAGCAGTAGTTGTTGTTGTTGTTGGACAGGACAGAGAGAAATTGAGAGGGGAGGGGGAATAGAGAGGGGGAGAGAAAGACAGACACCTGCAGACCTGCTTCACTGCCTGTGAAGCGTCCCCCCTGCAGGTGGGGAGCCGGGGACTCGAACCCGGATCCTTGTGGGGTCCTTGAGCTTAGTACTATGTGCACTTAACCAGGTGTGCCACTGCCCAGCCCCCCTGCTTTCACTTTTCTGTCAGGTGTCTTGTGTTGCCTCCTTCTGAGCCTCGGGGTTCAGAGGAACTTGCCTGAGTTACTACGTGGGTCTCACCCGCATGAGACTAGCTGCCTCACTACAGCAGAGATCAGTAGAGGTTTGTCAGAAAAGAGAAACTGACCCTTCAGTCCACGATGCAGCTAGTCTCTGCACCTCCCTAGACGTCTCCCGAGAGGAGTGAGTGAACAATGCATGGCTGATAAATAATAAACAGAGTGAGTTTGCTGAGTGATGGCAGAGGAGATGACAGAAAGATTCATAAAAAGATGGAGGGGGTGGGTGATGGCGCACCTGTTAAGCGCACACATGACAGAGAACAAGGACCCAGGTTCGAGCCCCCGGCTCCCCACCTGCAGAGGGAAAGCTTCACAAGTGGTAAAGCAGGGCTGCAGGTGTCTCTCTGTCTCTCTCCCTCTGTACCTCCCTCTCCCCTCTCAATTTCTCTCTGTCTCTATTCAATAAACAAACAAATAAAATTATTTTTAAAAAATTTAAAAAGGAAGGTGACTGGGCAGATGATGGATGGACAGATGGATAGACAAGTGCACTGAAGGGTAAATGGATGTATTCATACAGACAGATAGATGAATGAACAGACAGACAGCAGAGTGGATGAATGAACTGGTGGGTGGACAGGTGGAGATGTGTGGTGTGTGTGGACACGCATAGAGGTATGCAGGGCCGACGGGAGGAGACGAGACAAGCATCCCAATTCCAGAACTTTCTTTCTTTCTTTCTCCTTCCAGCTGCTGTGGATTACCTGGCCAAGAACGTGAGCCTGTCCACACAGCGTCGCATGAAGCTTGGAGAACACTCGGCCGTGCTGGGACTCCTGCCCGTGGAAACTGGCCAGGCTTACTAGAGCTCCCGGGCTGGCTTTCCACAGCCCAAGCCCCTGCTTGACCCCTACTGACCCCTGAGCCTGCCAGCCTCAGATCCCCCCCCACACCCAGGGTTCCAGGAGGTCTGGAAAGGAACCCACTCCTGCCCCCTAGCCCTCTGGAGAGGTGAGGCCAGTCTTCTCTCGCCTGTGGTTAGGAGCTGAGAACGAACCCCCCGCCCCCCCCCCGAGCTTGCGCCACCCTTCCCTCCACGGGAGAGTTTCTGGTCCTCCCCGTCACATCCTGTGGTGACCTCTGACGCTGCCCCTGAACAGAGAGCCCTGGGCACCCAAAGGAGGCTGTTGTCTGGGATGAGTCTCTGGATCCCTTTGGACCTGACTCCAGGGGTACTTGGCTGGAGGTGTGAAGCCTACAGGGCTTCTCTCGGCTGGAATGGCTGAGGCCAACCCTCCTGGTGGCTCTCCAGCCCAGGGCCAGCATCCCGGCCCCTCCCTCCCTCTTCTGAAGGCTGGGCTTCTGGCGCAGAGGAGACCCTGGCCCCAGGCTTCCCCTAGGGCGTCGCCGAGGAATGCTGGAAGATGGAGACCATCCTTTTACATTCCTGCTGAGCGGTGGGGTCTAACCCAAGTAGTAAGAAGGAGGAGGGGCCAAAAAGAGGTCCAACCAGCGTCCGGGCCAGGTGGAGGTGGCACTTGGCAGCCTGAGCCTCTCGTGGTCCCATGCCCCATCCCAGGCAGCCAGAAGCATCTGGTTCTTAGACTGGAACCCAGGTTCCAACCTTGCCCACCCCAACCAGGGCCTGGGGAGCCGTCGGAACCCTGCAGCGTCCTCGCAGTCTGTATCGGACAGGAAGGGGTGGGGGCCAGACTTTGAGGGAATCCCTCCACTGGCAGATGGCAAGCTGATGCCAAAGGTTCTAGTCCTGTGCCTGCTGGTACATACCCACAGAGCCTGCTCTTCACACAGCACCTCTCCTGCATGCCCTGTCCTGTCAGAAAGGAGCTTCCGTCTGCCCTGGAGTCCCTCCAAGGAGCCAGGAGTGCAGGGAACATCCCTGGGAGGGAGGTTCTTGGCCTAGCAGAGGACGGCTTGCCCCATAGACATGACAGCCGGTTCCCCTAACACTCCTACAAGAGCTCTCCTGGCCTCGCCCCAAACAGCATCTTCCAGTGGTCACTCGCCATCGGCTGAGGGGGCCTCTGGCCTCCTCACCCAGCCGTTGGGCAGGTCTGGCCTATTTTCACGCCACCACCCCTACGCAGAAGGGGACGCCAGGGTTTCCAGAGAAGGGGGACAAGGCACCTTCCTTGGTGACTTGGGTTGACAGCTTCCCTCCTCCAGTAAGTCAGGACTTTGGGGGAGTGGTGCAAAGCCCTGTCTACGTCTCCCTTGGACCTTTGCATCATCTTCACCTATTTATCCAGATTATATCCCCTTCATCCCCACCATCATTATCCTCTATGCTTGGGTCACCTTTATCAAGTGCTGCTGGGGAAACGCACTTACGACAAGAGACAAAACACTGAATCCACAGAAGGGACAGAACGGTCTCCATCTCTCACCCTTTTATTCAGCCCGTGCTTCTTGCCCTCAGTCAATGGGATACACCTGGAGGGAGGGGCTGCTGCCTGGGAGTCTGCCCTGGAGTCCCTCCCTACTAGGGAGCTGGGCCTGCGAGACTCTGGGACCCTTTCCTGCATGGACATCACTCACTTGTGTGACAAAGTCTCAACTGATTCTGATCTTCAGACTCAGACTCATGGTCCCTGGACCGTGGCCAAGGCAGTTTGTATCTCTGGTCTGCAGGGCCCTGCCAACAACCAGGGACGTGCCAACATGTGTGACCCCTCCAGTCCAACCCCAGGCTTGAGCTGGAGCACCCACTGCAGGAGACTTTGGCTTCTTCAAGCTCTGGACAAAAAAGAGCACTGAGTTACACACGCTGGCGGCTCTCACAGCCAGGAATCAGCTGTTTCTTCCATCGTCCACAATCTTCATCCACATCCCCTGAATGAATGGTCAGTCCTCCCCCACCCCCACCCAGACGCCTCCCCCGGAGGCCTGGCTCAGAAGTCATCTGTCTCCTCACACATCTTGGTTGCTCAGAAGCACAGATTTCAGGCAGGTGGCATCAGAATCACCCATTCCCCATCTCCCGGAGTTGACATTCCAGTTCTAGGACCAAGCCGACATCCGCCCTTCTGGGAAAATGAGAATGAATGGAGTGATTTTTCCTGCAGTCCTACTCCCCTGAGGTTCTCCCAAGTCACCATGTGGGTAGAGAGGAGAGTCTATCTTCCCAGGGGTCCCGTGTCCCCTCAGAAAGAGACTCTGATCCTGACAGATCTTCCTTGAAACCCTGTGTGCTGATGATGTGTCTGGCCAACTCAGTTTGTGAAAGCCAGTCTTGTTTTGACAACTTGCTGTGTTGCCGGAGAGCTGATGGTGGACAAAAATACAAAACCTCATCCAAAGGGCGGACCGCAGCCTGAGAACGCCTGAATCCAGTAGCCAGGCCGGCCCAGAAGCAATCCCCACCCATCCCTGTAAATAGAGTCCTTGGCAAAATAAAAGAGGTTTCCTCCAACTCATCACAAGTAGCTGTTGGTCCTGCCTACAAGGGGACCCCTCTCCCATGCTCATTGTACAGTAGTTGGAAATGTCGTCATGTGCTGTTCGTTCATAGGAAGTCGACTTTTATATATATTCAAATATACATATATACATATATATATATATATTACAAAGGGAACACCCACAGTGTGTGTCGTGCTAGTGCCAGGGACCATCTGTAGGGATCTAGCTGCATAGTGTGTGTTTCAGATTATACATTCCAGGCTCTATTGGGTTCTTTCACCTTTATAGCTTTTTTTTACTTCTTCTTCTTCATTTGGTATTTCTCTCTCGCTATGAAAAAAAAAAGTGATGTATAAGAACCAAGCTATGCTTTTATACTCTTATTTTTTACTTTGACTTTTTGCCAGAGGAACATGAAGAAGAAGAGAGATGGGGGAGGGGAACAGGAGAGAAGGAGAGAAGACAGAAGAGAGAAGTTTCCTAGTACAGAAGTGAGGAGGCCAGAGCGCTGGTCCCACCATGGCTGGAGATCAGGACAGGCCCTGGGCTGTGGCTGCTCACCCCGCACCAGCTCAGATGGTCCCATGGTTCCGCCTGAGACGTGGGTTCTTAAAAGCTGGTGAAGCTCCCTAGTCGGCCCCAAAGGACGTCTCGCCCAGACTGCTGTGTGTGTCAAGCAATGTGTTCTTCACCGCAGGATGTTTTTGGAGACCCACAGGCCCTCTCTCCTTCCCTCTTGCTGAGTCACCAACCAAGACCCAATGGGCTTCTCCAGCTGCCATCTTGAAGTGCTCAGAGACATCCGTGTATTGAGTGCTTTTTTTTTTTTTTCTGTCAGCTCTCACATGGCCAACCCCCACTACCTGGGGAACATCGACTTAGCACTCTAGCTCATTCCTTCTTCCTAGTACCTGCAATGTGCTTGCATCCATGTTAGAGTGACGGGCGTTTTCCTCCACGTGGAAAGGAGTGCATGTGTGCGTGAGTGAGGTGTGCGTGTGTGGGCGCCAGGGCGTGTGCTTAGTTATAATGGCACCATAATTTATTCAGCTATATGGAGTAGTAGATTAGAAAGAGAAACTGGCCTCTGCTATCACTACCTGCTTGTAAGTGCTTCCTCTGTAACTCAGGCGTGAACTGTTCTACATTAAAAGAAGTGAAAAGCGTCTCCAAGCCTCCTGGACTCACTCGACTGCCCTTATGAGACAGGTCAAAGGGGTAGAGGGTGATCGAGTCACCCTGTGACCTCATTCAGCGGGGAGAAACGACGTTTCTCTTGTGCCCCAGTGGGTCTTCACCCACCCCAAGCCGCCAGTGCCAGACAGTGGATAGACACTTCTTGATACCTGATCAATACTGATCCGTGATGGTTGTTTCTTAAGCATCTCTCTGGGGACACCGCAGTCTTCACCACACTGTTCCTGACTGCCTCCCAGAACACAGAACCTGGGGGTGGGGTGAGGGTGGGGATGGGAGAGTACGGTTGTTTCTGTGTTGTCACAGAAGCAGAGACTGGGGGACCGGCCGATGGAGCACCTGGTAGAGCATGCATTATCATACCCACGGACCCAGGTTCAAGTCCACAGCCCCCCCCCCCTGCAGGGGGGAAGCTTCACAAGTGGTGAAGCAGGGCTGCAGATGTCTCTCTGTCTCTCTCCCTCTCTATCTCACCTTCCCCTTTCAATTTCTCTCTGTCCTATCAAAATTAAAGAAAAGAGGAAGGAGCCAAGTGGTGGTGTACCTGGTTAAGTGCACAAATGACAGTGGGCGAGGACCCGGGTTCAAGGCCCCCGGTCCCCACCTACAGGGAGAAAGCTTCACAAGTGGTGAAGCAGGGCTGCACAAGTCTCCCAGTTTCTTCCCACTCTCCCCCTCCTCTTTCCATTTCTCTCTGTCTTTATCCAATAATAAACATATAAAAAACAGAGACAGATCAACATATAAACAGGCATGACCTACAGTGACTATAAACTGTAGCTCCTATATTGTTCACTGTCACCATCACCTTCACTATGGACATTAAGCAGAAATTCAGAATTGTTTTGATTCGTGAAGAAATACCCTGCCTGGGGAGTACGGAGCCTCCAGAGGAAGCAGAAAGTAGACAAGGAGCTCTGTATTTGTATCGGGAGGAAAAGGCAGAAGAGAGGGTAGGAAAGGCTTCCACATACGCAGCACAGGACAATACACTGAAGGAGTTACTCAACCAAGTGAATAGACCATGCTTGACCAAGAAAATTTTTACTTGGACAGTAGCAGAGAACAGCAAATTTCTTCAACCGCAAAGCAAATAGCAGCAAATTCTTTCTTTCTGACTAACAGTACCAAAAAGAAGATGAAAACCTCATCCCCTTGTGTTCAAAATAAAAGCCTAACTAAAAGACTATGGGGTCTTGAATGTGTAACTGTCTTTCTCCTTGGCCTGTGCTCATGGGTTTGTACCTCACAGATGAACAGTGGGCATCGCATGACTCTCACCTCCGCTGGGGACAGGGTCAGGGCTCAGACAGCAGAAATGCAGCAGTGTGGGAATCCCAGGGTCGGCACCAACCCCTTGCTCTATTCAGACCTGTGATCTCTTCTGACTTTGATTTAATGCAGCAGTTACTGGGAATGTGGTTTGAAGGAGACAAACGCCCAGTGTAGCTGGCTGTTGCTTACTCTGATCACGATGCAAGGACATTTTTTAATTAAAATTCTCTTTATGATAAAAAAATAGAGATAGATACCAGGGTTTGGGGCAGGTGAAGGGAGTGAATGAAGCAAGGCAGGGCAGGGGACAGAGTTCAACAAAGATGGGACCCAGTTTCAACCTGATTTTGCAGCGAGTGCTGGAGAGTGACTTGCAGCCTACTTGGTTCTACCTTGACACCAGGAGACTGCTGCGGGCGGGCAGGTGAGTAAAGGTCTCCTGAGCTCAAGAGTCTCTGATTCAAGTGGCTGTCTGTAAGCACCAGGCTAGAGAATGGGCTGGGGGCGGGCAGGGGACTGGGTAGTGGCACATCTGGTTGAGCGCACGTATTACGGTGCACAAGGACCCCAGGCTCCAGCCCTCGGTCCCCACCTGCAGGGAGAATGGTGACGCCTAGTTGTAGGTGTCTTTCTGTCTTTCTCTCCCCTTTCCCTCTCAATTTCTGGCTGTCTCTGTCCAGTAAATAAAGATAATAATAAGGAGGAGAAGGAGAAGTGGAAGAGCAGGCTGAGGGGAGTCCTATGGGCCTGAACATCAACCACTTAGATGAGGGCGTCTGGGCCAGGACCAGCCATGTCCGCACAGAGATGCCCCCGACTCTAGGTCAGGGCTTTCATGTCATTCCAGGATGCTGGCTCACTTCTGTGATCAGGAGAGAGGGTGAGCAATGGGTCCTCTGGGGGCGGGGGGAGAAGTTGTACATCCAGGACTGGCAAGTATTCTGGCCAAGCCAAGTACATTCAACCCAGACAGGTTCCCCAGGGCCGGTCATCCAGAGCCTGAGAGCAGTCAAAGGGCTGACCTCAAACCCTCTACCATGGAGAGCCTCTGCAGGGCGTTAGCTCTGTACCAGCTGTCTGTGGAATCCGGCTCGACGACATCAGACGAAGTCCTGCCTTGTGTTTTCCCTTCTGATCTTGTTCTTTTCAGCTTCTGTCTGTGAGTGAGATCATCCCATATTCATCTTTCTGTTTCTGACTTATCTCACTTCACATGACTCCTTCAAGCTCCATCCAAGATCAGCTGAAAACAGTGAAGTCACCATTTTTAACAGCTGAGTAGTATTCCATTGTGTATCTAGACCACAACTTGCTCAGCCACTCATCTGTTGTTGGACACCTGGGTTGCTTCCACGTTTTGGCTATTACAAATTGTGCTACCAAGAACATATGTGCACACAGATCTTTTTGGATGGATGTGTTGGGTTCCTTAGGATCTATCCCCAGGAGAGGAATTGCAGGATCATAGGGTAGGTCCACTTCCAGCCTTCTGAGAGTTCTCCAGACTGTTCTCCACAGAGGTTAGACCCATTGACATTCCCACCAGCAGTGCAGGAGGGTCCTTTGACCCCACACCCTCTCCAGCATTTGCTGCTGTTACCTTTTCTGATGTCTGACATTCTCACAGGAGTGAGTGGTATCTCATTGCTGTCAGTGCCCCCTTCTATTTCTGTCTGTCTGTATGTCTCTCAGTTTCTACCTGAAGGAAAGAAAAAATACTGCCATCAACACTGAAGTTGTGTGGGTACTATGACCCCAGCAATAACTCCGGTGGCAAATAAATCCAAAATCAAGCCTAGGTATGGTCTGCTGCATGTTTAAATGTGTTCCCTGAGCAGACACAGTTACAGGTAGCCAGCTACAAGTGCCAACACATATGCAGATCCGGGGATTCTACTTCTCCACCCAAAAATCTCTTCTTGGGGATGTTTACAATATCACTTGGCCCCTGGGGGCTCTCTTCTTTTCTGGTCATCCTGTACATAAAAGATGGGGTTTTCTCAATATCTAGTCACCCACAGCTGTGTGTTACTAGGCCTGACTTCTGGGAGAGGCACAGGTGGCTAATATCTTTCCTAACTCTGGGGCCTGGCGAGCTAGCTTCCTTGGACCGTGTGCTGCTTTGCCTGGGAGACCAGGTTCAATCCCTCTCACCCACACCACAATAAACCAGAGCTGAGTAGTGCAAGAGAGGGGCAGGATGGTGGCACACCTGGTTGAATGCACGTGTCATAATGTGCTTGGACCCAGGTTTGAGCCCACCTGCAGGGGGGAAGCTTCACAAGTGGTGAAGCAGGGCTGCAGGTGTCTCTCTGTCTATCTACCTCTCTATCATCGTCTTTCTTCTCAATTTCTGGCTGTCTCTATCCAAGAAATAAATAAAGATAATAAAAAATTTTTAAAGAGAGAAAAAAAAAAACCTGTGCTTCTAAAACAGGAAGCTTTTGTCTCTTTCACTCCTTCTGTCTCTTTGCCTTCTCTGTCTCTGTCTGAAAAGCAGTCAGTCAGTCAGACTTTGGCCTGCTGGGGAGGTGGCTCAGCAGCTTGGATACAGGACTTTCATGTTTGAGGTCCCAGGTTCAACCCTCAGCACCGCATGTACAGGAGTGAGGCTCTCATCCCCTCTCTCATAAAATCAACCCATCCAGCCTTCAATCTATCTATCAGCCAATTTATTATTTTTTTTCTCAGTGAATTACCAGCTTTTGGGAAGGAGAAGTATTGCACCTGAAAACGCAGTCTGTCTCAGAGTCCACAGGCAGAGCCGCTACCCCAGCCCAGCCCGACATTGTACTCCAAGAGCTTTTTTTGTTTTGTTTGTTTGTTTTTTTCCCCAGTGACTCACCAGCTTCTGGGAAGTACAGGTTTTGAACCTGAAAACTCTGTCTGTGTGCCTCTGAATCCACAGGCAGAGCCACTACTCCAGCAGGACCCTGTTCAACCAATTAATTTTAAAAAGCTCTGTTATCAACTAACACAGTAGGGGAGCGCAAGGATGGGCCTGGGAGTACAGCAGGGTTAAAAATACAAGACACGATGGAATACTACCCAGTTATGAAAAATGATGAAATTGCCATCTTCATGTTGGATAGAGTTTGAAGGAGTCCTGTGGAATGAGATGAGCTACAAAGGATAAAAATAGGATGATCTCACTCACAGGGAGAATTTAAGAAACAAGAACAGAAAGGGGAGGGTTGTAGACATAGCATAGTGGTTATGAAAAAAGACTCTCATGCCTCAAGCACAAAAGTCCCAGGTTCAGTCCCCAGCACCACCATCAGCCTGAGTTGAGTAGTGTTCTGGTAAAAAAAAAAAAAAAAAAAAAAAGAAAGAAAGAAAAGAAAAGGGGGGGAGGGGCGGGTGGTGGCACAGCGGATTAAGCGCACATGGTGCAAAGCGCAAGGACCGGAATAAGGATCCCGGTTCGAGCCCTGGCTCCCCACCTGCAGGGGAGTCGCTTCATAGGCGGTGAAGCAGGTCTGCAGGGGTCTGTCTTTCTCTCCCCCTCTCTGTCTTCCCCTCCTCTCTCCATTTCTCTCTGTCCTAGCCAACAATAACAATAACAATAATTACAACAAGGGCAACAAAATATGGAAAACGGCCTCCGGGAGCAGTGGATTCCTAGTACAGGCACCGAGTCCCAGTGATAACCCTGGAGGGAAAAAAAGGAAAGGGAGAAGGAAAGAAAGGAAGGAAAGAAGGAAGGAAGGAAGGAAGGAAGGAAGGAAGGAAGGAAGGAAGGAAGAAGATACTTAAAGTAAAACCTGGAGACCTGTTTGGTGCATTGCAGAAAAACTTTGGGACTGAGGAAGGAGGACAGGGAGAAAGATGGAGAGAAAGTGGCCTCAGGGCCAGGACCTGCCGGTAGACAAGGGCCTAAGGGAAACGGTGCCCCCGTGCTAACTACTGTGCTGTGAACCATCAAACCCCCCAACCCCTCCACACAAAAGAATTAAAGATACGATAGAACAGAGACCGGTGTCCCACTCTCTCACCCACAGGAACGTGGCTCAGGGAAGCCAGGCCTCAGGACGTCTCACCACAGACGGATGACCCCGAGGGCTGCCGTCTTGCTGTTTTCTCGGCTTTGCCTGCTGAGCACG
Source organism: Erinaceus europaeus (assembly GCF_950295315.1). Lineage (NCBI taxonomy): Eukaryota > Metazoa > Chordata > Mammalia > Eulipotyphla > Erinaceidae > Erinaceus > Erinaceus europaeus. Next base: position 117,408,849 of record NC_080172.1, read on the forward strand.
GTTCCTGTTCATTGTGGCCACCTCCAGGTGGCCCCAACATGCTGGAACAGGCTTCCAAGGCCGTCTGGCTCACTGGTGGACTGAGTACGTGAAAGATACTGCGCTAAGCACCCTGCACTCCTCACATTCTCAAGACAACCCATTATGTGATGAAAAGTTGCCGTCTTCGGGTCTCACTCTTTGAAAGTGGTGGGGTAGGGGGAGCCGGGCCGTGGCACACCCGATTAAGGACCTGGGTTCGAGCCTCCGGTCCCCAGCTGCGGGGGGAGCGCTTCACAAGTGGCAAAGCAGGCCTACAAGTCTCTCTCTCTCTCTCTCTTTCCCTCCCTCTCTGTCTTCCCTTCCTCTCTCAATTCCTCTCTGTCCTATCCAATAAAATAGAAAAAATGGCCACCAAGAATAGTGGATTCACAGTTAAGCACTCACATTACAGTGCACAAGGACACAGGTTCAAGTCTCTGGTCCCCACCTACAGGGGAAAGCTTCATGAGTGATGCAGTAAGTCTGCAAGTATCTCTCTGTCTCTCTCCCTTTCTCTATCTCCCCATCCCTCTCAATTCCTCTCTGTTTCTTTCCAATAATAAATAAATAAATACTAAAAAAAAAAAATGAAGTGCAGGGCACCACATGGGATACTTGCTGGGCAGAGGCCAACTCCCCAAGCAACAGCCCTCTGGGCACAAGATGACTCCTACCCCTTCCCATCAGACCTGGAGGAGGGGACACGGAGGGGGAACAGGTCACAAGTCAGGTCCATCTGGGTCTAGCACCTCCACTGTGTGCTGAGACGCGAACATGGGCAGCATATATGGTAAGACAGCTGCCCTGCCCAGTAGAGACCACATTCTCAGCCACAGAGTCTGATATGGGGGGGCAGTGGCAGCAGGTGAGAGTCAGCTGTAAACATCTGGTGAGAGCCTGGGGGTGTGGATCCACCTGCCAGCACCCATGTCCAGTGGAGAAGCAGTTACAGAAGCCAGAACTCCCACCTTCTGCTCCCCATAAAGAATTTGGGTCCCTGCTCCCAGTGGAGAAGAAATGAAGAATAAGAGGGCTCTGAACTCCGTCACTACTGGAGAGAGAAGAGGGGAAAAGGAGGGAAATTCGGATGTAGTAACAGGTGTTGGAAAGTAAGAGAAGACAGGACCTTTAAAAAAGGGCAAATGGGGAGTCGGGCGGTAGCGCAGCGGGTTAAGCCCACATGGTGCAAAGCGCAAGGACCGGCATAAGGATCCCGGTTCGAGCCCCCGGCTCCCCACCTGCAGGGGAGTCACTTCACAGGCAGTGAAGCAGGTCTGCAGGTGTCTGTCTTTCTCTCCCCCTCTCTGTCTTCCCCTCCTCTCTCCATGTCTCTCTGTCCTATCCAACAACAACAACATCAATAACAACAATAACTACAGCAATAAAACAACAAGGGCAACAAAAGGGAATAAGTAAATAAATAAATATAAAAAAAATTATTAAAAAAGGGCAAATGTTACCAATATAGACAGACGGCTGTAGGAATAATTGTCAGCCAAAATCTACAGCCTTGGGAGAACTGCTGAAGCTCCCAGGGGAGGGACTGGGGACACAGAACTCTGGTGGCGGGAATAGTGTGGAGTTGTGCCCCTGTGGTCTTGTACTTCTGTAAATCAGTATTAAATTGTCGGGCACCCCCGCTCTGCTCCATTGCTGATGATGTAGTCTATTTAGATGATCATTGTTTCGCCTGAGACCTGCCCTGCCTGCAGGGTATTAATTAATCCCACCGGTTAGAACCTTCGCAACAGTTGCTACGGAAGCTTTCTACCTTCCCACTCATTCCTTTTCTCCATCCCCTTTCCTAGCCATTTCCTTTTCCGACTTGCCACTTCCAGTTCTAAATCTATGAAAGCGTTGTCTCTGATCAGTAAAGACACATTGCGTTCCCACTCTGCCACGAGCTCTTGGTCTCTCTCCCGCATTGCTGAGTGAGCAGCAGCCCAGGTTGGCTCTGGTCGAGTTCTCTCCTACCCAGAGAGCACATGCCCGGGAAGAAACACCCTCACGCTAGCCCGGCATTAAATCACTGATAATTTTTTTTTAATTTGCTGAGTAAGGAATCTGACTCAAAGCACTTTCTAAGCTGTCAGTCTATGTGTGAGGTGTGAAAGGATGATTGGAGTGCCGGGAAGACAGTGGGATTGCACACAGGTTGAATCTAGACTGTCTCCACCAGTCCCTCTAGCTAGAGAGAACTGGCGGATCCACAAACAACTTGGGACTCTCATTCTCCCACTCCAGAAACTCACATCACAGCACCGTGACGGTGTCTGGTGCAGGTCCCCCAAGACCTTGAGTGGCCGTATGGTCTAGGTGACAGGGGACACCAGTGGCTCCCCTGACTTCCCCATACTTCAAATTCCCTACCTATAAAAAGGAACAATAAGAAAACTTAATCTGGGGGGGGGGGGGGCTGTAGCACAGCAGGTTAAGTGCACATAGTGCAAAGTGCAAGGACCAGAATAAGGATCCAGTTGGAGCCCCCAGATCCTCACCAGCAAGGGGGTCGCTTCACAAGTGGTGCAGCAGGTCTGCGGTGTCTGTCTTTCTCTCCCCCTCTCTGTCTTCCCCTCCTCTCTCCATTTCTCTCTGTCTTATCTGGCAATAGCAATGGCAACAATAACAGTAATAATAACAATAAGGGCAACAAAAATGGCCTCCAGGAGTATTGGATTTGTAGTACAGGAATAACCCTCAGCGATAACCCTGGAGGCAAAAAGAAAGAAAGAAAGAAAGAAAGAAAGAAAGAGAGAGAGAGAGAGAGAGAGAGAGAGAAAGAGAAAGAAAGAAAGAAAGAAAGAAAGAAAGAAAGAAAGAAAGAAAGAAAGAAAGAAAGAAAGAGAGAAAGGTGGTCTGAAGGACTGCTGAGAGGATTGAGTGAGTCTTCAGTGCTAGATGTTTAGGTGCGGGAGGTGGTCCAGCTGTGAGAGCATGGACAGGCAAAGCACGAGGTCCTGACTTCAATCCCCAGCATCACTTGTGCCAGACTGATGCTCTGCCCCTCTCTCTCTCTCTCTCATTAATAAATAGATGCTAGTCATGTATTGCTCCAAAGTAAAGGACTCTGGGGTGGCGGGTGTTGGTATGCTTTTAAAACCCCCTTCTGTTTCATTTGGTTTAATCCCCCCCCCGCTTAACACTATTCTTTTTACATAACCACTTCATTCTATTTACATAACCGCTGTTTAACAAGCACCACCCTCCAGGGCATTGGTGGTTCAGTGGTAGAATTCTTGCCTGCTCCGCCCCCTCTCCTTGTCATACCCTGATTTTCACCAGTCACTTTTCTCTCCACCCTCTCTGCGTCACATCCTGTTCCCACCCTACTGGGCTAGTATATTTATAAGGACAAGATTGTTTGTAGTGGTTAGTTTAGCTTAGCTCAGCTGAGATTGTGCTGTGTCCTGCATGAATAAAGAGATACTGCCTACAACCCAACTGTGAGTCCCGGGTCGTCTGTCTCCCATCAATGAAGCTCAGCCCAACATATGGCGCCCGAACAGGGACTGACATAAGCCCTGAAACAGAGACCGGCACCGATGTGGGACCTAAACCGCCCATCACCCAGATAAGTAAACTTGGCTACCCATCCGCCATGGGTTGCCTTTCTATTTATGAAGAGGTTTACCAAAGCCTCTACTGTTTCATCATGAGACAGTTTCTCTGTCTCTGGAACATTGTGCTCTGGGCCACACTTCGGTTCCCTGACTGGGAACTTTGGTTTCTTATGACCCTAATCATAGAGCTTGGGAGATGCACGGAGATTTCTCCTTGGACTTTCTGGATTCCCTCTCCCATGTTTCCTGAGGAAAAGGACTACATTTTGCTCCGGGCCACAGTTTGGTTCTTTATGACCGTGATCATAGACCTTGGGATATGCATGGAGATTTCCACTGGGACTTTCTGGACTTCTTCTCGCATGTTTCCCATGGAGAAGGACTACTCTAATTTGAGGAGCATTCTCCAGTACCCTGGAAGTCCCCAAGAATGGAGACACATGGTTAGTTCTACTCTCCTGATTGGATTCTTTCTTCAATAGGAAGACACTTTTAAAAATGGGTGCCTGAAACAATCCAGCAGGAATAGTCAGAAGCACCCTAAATGGAATTTTGAAGAGCTTTTTGGACTAGGACGCCCTCCGGGGACTCATGATACTACATGGTGAGATCTGCATAATCTGGTTCCAGTTGCATTTCATAAGAGAGTGATTTGAATGACTGAATTTTTGTTTGACATTAACTTAAAAAAAATGCTGGATGCAGCCATGATTTCTAGAGACATCCAGAAACAATCCAAAAAATTGTTTTTTCCCTCCTTTGATTTCTTTTTTACGTCTTGGCATAAATCTGAAACGTTTAATCCTGAAACTGTATGAGTTATGGGCGGGGCAGATAGTGCAATTATTATGTTAATTATTCTCATACCTGAGGCTTCTAACCGTGGTTCTTCTGTTTACCTTTCCACATTTTATTGAGTTTAAACTGTTTAAACAACCTTAAAATCATACTAGAAAGGACTTCCAATTATAATGGAGTTATCAATTATAGTAAACTTCTAATCTGCTACAAGTTTTGTTTGACAAGTAAGTGAATTTCAGCTGTTAAGTCTTCACATGAAAAAGAATCTACTCAAATGGAATTCCCGGAAATCCATTTGGACCCCTGTTCTCTGACATCACCCACAAGATGGAATGACTACAACACACCCCCGGAAACCAATGATGTGACCTGGCACGACCTGAAGAAACAGATTCACAGACTCCAAAGATCACTCTCTACAGAAAAGCAGAATTCTGGTGGCCGACATTCCCCATCGAGACAGACGTGCAGCATTTCATCCTCTGGCATTTTCTTCTGTGGTCATCTACTTTGGACTGACACCTCCATCGGACTTACTGGTACACGCTGCTGTGTTTCTCAAAGACTAACTTCAGCCAATTGCCTTGAGACTTTATAGACCATGTTCCCTCACCTGCAGGCTCTGCCCCCAGAGGTGGAAAACTCCCCCTCCTTATTAGGTTATGCCCACAGAGGCATGAAGCGCCCAAGAGGCAAGAGATGCCCACAGAGGCAGGAAACGCCCTTTGAGGCAAGAGATGCCTCCAGAGGCATGAAGCGCTCCCAGAGGCAAGAAATGCCCTTTCGCCTGCTAGGCCTTGCCCTTTGAGGCAAGAAACGTTCCCCTTGGCATCACACTGGTTATTGCTGCTCGCCTATTTTGTTTTCCATGTCTTATGCCAGTTCTTTTGAAAACGCCTGTACGATATAGGTTTCTGTTCACCCCACAATCCTGATACTATGGCAAATAGTTAAAAAGAAAGGGGGAATTGTTGGTATGCTTTTAAAAACCCCTTCTGTTTCATTTGGTTTAATCCCCCCTGCTTAACACTATTCTTTTTACATAACCACTTCATTCTATTTACATAACCACTGTTAACAAGCACCACCCTCCCTCCAGGACATTGGTGATTCAGTGATAGAATTCTTGCCTGCTCCGCCCCCTCTCCTTGTCATACCCTGATTTTCACCAGTCACTTTTCTCTCCACCCTCTCTGCGTCACATCCTGTTCCCACCCTACTGGGCTAGTATATTTATAAGGACAAGATTGTTTGTAGTGGTTAGTTTAGCTTAGCTCAGCTGAGATTGTGCTGCGTCCTGCATGAATAAAGAGATACTGCCTACAACCCAACCATGAGTCCCAGGTCGTCTGTCTCCCGTCAATGAAGCTCAGCCCGACAGCGGGGAGGGGAGGGGAGGGTCCTGGGAAATGGAGGAGTGTTTAGGTCCTGGAACATGATGGCAGGAAGGACCTAGGTGGGGGGTTTGAGTGTTATGCAGAAAATTGAGAAATGTTACACATGGACCAATGACTGTATTTTACCATCGACTGTAAACCATTGATCTTTCCAATAAAAGTAAACATTTTTTTTTAAATAAACAGATGTTAGATGCTGGATGCCTCGTTCTAAGTGTGTGCCATCTTGGATGATGGCTATTTTATGAGTTAGTAAGATAAACACACAAGGAGCAGCTTCTGCTGAAGACTGGGTTAACTGAGTCTCAGCTGAGCACACACACAGGTCTAGAGACTTCTTTGCTGTCACAACTGGCTACATGGGCTGCCCTGGCATCAGAGGGTCGGGGACCACGATGCCGCCAGCTTCACACAGGGCACACGACAGCCTCGTGTCCAAGGTCCGCCTGGTCCTGAATGTGGGGGCCTGTCAAGGTTGAGAGGTTCTGGCTTGCAGGGGTTCAGGAGGGTGTGAGCCTCGTTCCTCAGAGACAGAAACACTTAGTTGTCCTGCTCTGCGTCCAGTCTCACTGAATTCACAGCATGTGTCCATCTTCCCCAGACAGCAGTTATCAGGCTTCTGCCACAAGACCGCAGGGTGTGGCCTCTTTACAGTCAGCTGCATGTGCCTTACAGAGTGGCTGCTCCAGAGAGGTGCAGCCTGGGAGCACACAGGTTCTGATGGACAAGAGTGTGCTGGGGCCGGGTGGTTAAGCACACATGGTGTGGAGTTCAAGGACGGGCGCAAGGATCCCGGTTCGAGCCCCCGGCTCCCCACCTGCAGGGGAGTCATTTCACAGGCAGTGAAGCAGGTCTGCAGGTGTCTGTTTTTCTCTCCGCCTCTCTGTCTTCCCCTCCTCTCTCCATTTCTCTCTGTCACAGCAATAACAACAACAATAATAACAACAATGATAAACAACAAAAGGGAAAAAGTGGCCTCCAGGAGCAGTGGATTCATAGTGCAGGCACCGAGCCCCAGAAATAACCCTGGAGGGAAAATAAATAAATAAATAAATAAATAAATAAATAAGTAGTGTGCAGAATGATGGATCCTGACCCCCAGCCCCCAGCATATATGTGCTCAGGAGGGAGATCCAACAGCCCTGCTAGATATACCACTGGCCTCAACCCAGAGGCCAATGGGAGAGGGGGTGTCACATCCCCTTCCAGGTAGAAGCAACATGGTTATGTTGGGCTGTGGATGGAACATGATGGAGGGAGGTGAAATCCCAGCCTTCTCAGTCACCACTCTGTGACCTTGACATAGGACGTAACTCCTCCAAAACTGCTTCTCTCATCTCTCTCTCTGTCTCTCTCTCTGTCTCTGTCTCCTCTAAAACTGCTTCTCTCATCTCTCTCTCTGTCTCTGTCTCCTCCAAAACTGCTTCTCTCATCTCTCTCTCTGTCTCTCTCTCTGTCTCTGTCTCCTCCAAAACTGCTTCTCTCATCTCTCTCTCTCTGTCTCTCTCTCTGTCTCCTCCAAAACTGCTTCTCTCATCTCTCTCTCTGTCTCTCTCTCTGTCTCCTCCAAAACTGCTTCTCTCATCTCTCTCTCTCTGTCTCTCTCTGTCTCTCTCTCTGTCTCTGTCTCCTCCAAAACTGCTTCTCTCATCTCTCTCTCTCTGTCTCTCTCTCTGTCTCTGTCTCCTCCAAAATTGCTTCTCTCATCTCTCTCTCTGTGTCTCTCTCTCTGTCTCTGTCTCCTCCAAAACTGCTTCTCTGTCTCTCTGTCTCTCTCTCTCTCACCAGAGCCCTGCTCAGCTCTTGTTTATGGTGGTGGTGTTGGTGCTGGGGATTGAACCTGGGAATTCAGAGCCTCAGGCATGAAAGTCTCTTTATAGAACCTTTATGCTACCCACCCTCTGTCTTTTTTCTCCCCCCAGCAGAGTTATCCACTGCTCCCAGTGGCCATTTTATTTTATTTTACTTTTTCTCTTTCTTTTATTTGATAGGACAGAGAGAAATTGAGGAGGGAAGAGATAGAGAGGGAGAGAGAGACCTGCATCTCTCTCTCTTTCTCCCTCTCTTTCTCTCTCTTTTTCTCTGAGATCCACAGAAGACCAAGTTTCTAGAATAACCAGTCCATGCCTCATGCCTCAATTCATTCATTCCAGATCCACTCACCCATTTCTTCAGTCATTCACTCACCTGAGGTAGGGAACTGGAGGGACATATAGGGAGAGGTCAAATAACAGAAGGCCTTGGGGACCTTGACAAAGGGCTAAAGTGTGACTTTGGTGTGAGTGAGCATCACAGGTGGGCTGCAGTGATGTGGCCTGACTGATGCTGGGCAAATCTTGGCCAGCTGCTGAGTGGGGGGCAGACTGTTCTGTTTGCTTGCTTGCTTTGTGCCTGTGGGTAGACGGGACCCCAGTCAGGGGAGCCCATGGACCACAGCACTTACACGGCCTGGTGACAGTGGTGGTCGTGCCCAGGTGACAATGAAGACAAGAGACGAGGAGACAGGCCCAGGCCCACCGGCCGAGAAGCAGCAGACTCTGCTGCTGAGGGGTCACGCCGGGCCTGCGGTCCTCACGGTGGCTGGATGCTGAGACCGGCAGCAAGCGGAAGACTCAACAGAAGCCAGTGGACAGGGGGGCTGAAAATTCCTTTTTCCTAAGTGTTTCATTTACTTATTTGGATGGAGACAGAGAGAGAGGTTGAGTGGGGAGACCGAGAGAGGGCGAGACACCTGCAGCCCTGTTTTATCACTTGTGGAGCTCTCCCTGCAGCTGGGGGCCGGGGGCTGGAACCCTGGTCCTTGCGTATTATACTTGTGCACGTGACCAGGAGCAGGCCTACCTGGCGGTGGGGCAGAAACTTCATAGTCTGGCTTCACCGTATAAGAGCTGAGGATGCTGGGTCTGGATGGTGGCGCACCTGTGTGAGCACACTCTGGTCTGTTACAGGGCACAAGGACCCGGGTTCAAGCCCCCGTCCCCACCTGCAGGGGGAAAGCTTCACAAGTGGTGAAGCAGGGCTGCATGTGTCTCTCTGTCTCTCTCCCTCTCTATCCCCCCTTCCCTCTAGATTTCTGGCTGTCTCCTATCCAATACATAAAGATAATAAAAAGCAAACTAAAAATATTTTTTAAAAAAGAATTGAGGACCCCTGAGGGAACTCCCTCAGGACATTTAGGCAATAGCCCCCAAATTCTGTACTTAAAGAATGTCGATGGAATTGGTGTATTGAACCAAAGTAAGAGACTCTGGGGTGGGTGGGGGGGGGGAGTACAGGTCTAAAAAAGATGACAGAGGACCTAGTGGGGGCTGTATTTTTATATGGAAAACTGGAAAATATTATGCATGTGCAAACTATTGTATTTGCTGTTAAATGTAAAACATTAATTTCCCAATAAAGAAAAAGCAAAGAATGCTGGGGGGGGGGGAGAACTTGGAGGTGGCACCGGAAGTTTGCTTGGCCTCACATAAGGAGTGAGTGAGCTAGAACCCGGGAGCCAAGTATGTGCTGTGGGGTCCTCTAGCCTCTGGAGTTTAAAGCATAGACAAGGGGCTGGGAGATGGTTCAGTAGAGATCACAGTCCACCACATCACACTCCACCAGCTCAAGGACCCAGGTTCAAGGCCCTAGACGCCACAGTGCGGGGGAAGAATCTTCATAAGGTGTGGAGCAGGGCTCTCAGGTCATTCCTCTCTCTGTCTCTCTCTCCCTCTCTGTATCTCTGTCTCCCTCTATGTCTCTCACGTTCTAAAGAGAGAGAAAGAGTCTGCTGGGAGTGAAGGAATTATAAAGGCATTGAGCCCCAGCAATAATTCTGGTAGCCAACAAAATAAAGGGGGGAGGGAGGGAGAGTCAGACAAACAGCTCATGGGACAGTGCAGTCAGTAAAAATATACTCGGTCTGAACAAAAGCAGCCCAGACTGGTGAAGCCACAGCAACAGCAGCACAGGGGGACCTGAGAAGAAGCAGCAGGGACAAGAGGAAGAGCGGGAGAGACTGGCGTCTTGAGGAGCACTCCACAGGTGGGCCACAGATATGTGTGCAGAGCACCGGGCAGGTTGCCCGGAAGGCTTCTGAGTGCAGACTCTTCTTGCCGTCTGTCCAACCAACACGAGACCCTCCTGAGTGAGGACAGTGGCCCTGGGGGCGTTGTACTAGCAGGAAGCCTTGGCTTCACAGCACCGAGCCAAGGATCACCCCAGCTGGATGGCCCCAGTGTTCCCAGACTCCCAGGAATTGGCACGGGGGAGCCCTTCAGGAATTCTGGGTGGTGAGTGTGGAGGCAGTTATCCTGTGGACTCTGCCCCCTTGACACCTGCCTGCTTCCCCTGTGCGGATGGGAAGAGGGGGTGGTGGTTTCATGCTGGGAGGGCTGACCCCTGGAGACAGAATCACACAGGGCTGGGTGAGAGGGACTCAGTGAGGCGCTGGGTGAGGCATCCAGTACAGCACGTGCCTGAGGACCCGTGTTCAAGCCCCCAGCCTCCACCTGCAGCAGGAGAGCTTCGCAAGCAGCGGGACAGTGCTCCCCTCCTTTTCCTCTCCTCTCACCCTCTCTATTTCTTCCAGTCTCTATCAGAAACAGAAAGAAAAAAGAAAAAGGAAAAATGGCTACCAGGAGCAGTGGAGTCTAGAGCAGGTACTAATCCCCAGCAATAACTCGAGTAGCAAAAAAAGAAACAGGTGTTTTGGGGAAATGCAATAAAACCCAGAAGTCCTCCCAGACCTACTAAAGCCGGACCTTGGGAGTGGAGAGCAGGCGTTGCTGTAACACTGCAGCGTGGTCCATGCCCCGGCTCTCACTCTCCCTGCACGAAAGCTTCCAGGCTGCAGACACGCTGATGATCAGAAAACACACCCGGGGTAGGGGTGGGGGTGGGGTGAGAACCCGGTGTCTGAGTCTGCTGGTGCTACTATGTCAAACCACCATGCACTGAGGGGCTTACACAGCAGACACTTATTTTCTCCCATTTTTAGAGGCTGGAATGCTGAAATCAGGGTGACAGCATAGTCAGGTGATGCTTAGGGCACTGATCACGCCTTGGAGATGACCCTTCTTTTCTCTCTCTTAGTTTTCAACTGTTTTTAGTTTTTCCTTTTTTATATTTTAATTTATGTACTATTGTTTAGAGACAGAAAGGAATTGAGAGGGGGGAGATAGGGAGAGAGAGAGAGATATATGCAGCCCTGTTTCACCATTCGTGAAGCTTTCTCCCAAAAGTGGGGACCAGGGCTTGAACTGGGGTCCTAGTGCACTATGATGTGTGTGTGTGTGTGTGTGTGTGTGTGCGTGTGTGTGTGTGTGCGCGCGCGCGCACGCGCACTTAACCAGATGCACCACCGCCTGGCCCCTAAAGGCAAATTTCTTCATCCTTTGCTGAAAAGGAGGCTGAAAATAAGAAGACCAGTGATAGAGCCTGCTCAGACAGTGCCTGGGACATAGGAGATGATTAGAAGTTGTTAGACAATTGGATGCATGGATGGATGGATGGATGGATGGATGGATGGATGGATGGATGGATGGATGGATGGATGGATGGATGAGTTGGACTAAAAGATGTGTGGTGGGTTTCTAAATAAGATCCTACAGTGGCCAAAGAAGCGATCCTAGAAGGACAGAGAGGCAGACATCAGCAGTCAGGCAGCTGTCTTATGCTGGAGACATATCATCCCTGCACCCATGGCAAGGGGCACCCAGATGCCCCCTTTGCTGGAAGGGGTCCACACAGAGAGGGGAAACAAAGACCCATTGTAGCACCTAGCCCTGGTCCAGAGCTCTGTTCACAGTCCAGAATGTCAAGAAATACAGACTTTACAAGAACACTCTAGATAAGATTCCTCTGGGAAAACAAAGTCTCCAAATATAGCCTCTCCCCCAGCCCCGTCCGTAAATAAATTTTGGATATCTGGCCAGCACGTGCCAAGCACGAGTTGGGCAGATGGTGGCTTCTGCGTTAGCGCTGGTGGCTGACGCCCCACTCTGCTCATGATGCTCACGTCATGCCAGACACTAAGCTGAGCTCACGTGCTATTTCAGGGCTGGAAAACCTCTTCTGGAGAGGACCAGGGAGTGAGTATTTTAGGGTTTGTGGGCAACGTGGCCTGCCACCGATGCTCAGCTCTGATGTGTGGTACAAATATAGTATGGTTATTTTTTCTTTTGCAAAATGCTATGGAAGGGGACCAGGAAAGAGAAGGTGCAACCAGTTAAGTGCACATAGTACTCAGCACAAGGACCCAGGTTCGAGCCCTGGCTCCCCACTCACAGGGGGAGCTCTTCGCAGGTAGTGAAGCAGATCTGCAGGTGTGTCTTTTTCTCTCTCCCTCTCTATCTCCCCCTCCCCTCTCAATTTCTCTGTTCTATCCAATAAAATGGGAAAAATGGCCTCCAGGAGAGGTGGATTTGTAGTGCTGGCACCGAGCCCCAGCAATAACCCTCAAGACACACACAAAAAAATAAAGATAAATAAAATGCTATGGGCATGCACATTTGAATTTCATGTGAGAATATGTTGCTCTTTCATTTTTCACTCATTAAGAAAGGCAGAAACCTCTCTGAGCCAGCAGGTACCGTAGGTGAGAGACACCCCCTCTGTCTCACTAATTGCAGCTGGCTGGCAACAACAGGATGAAGTGGGTTTTTTGATGCTACCCCATTTTAAAGATGAGAAAACTAAGCCCCAGAGAGGCTAGGCAATTCATATAAGATCACACAGCTAGTCTGTGGCAAAAAAAAAAAAAACTAAATACATAGTCAAACAGCCAGATTCCAGAGCCCAAGGAAGCAAAGCTTCTGACTTTTCAGATGTTGGTATGGAAGAAGGAAACCGAGTCCCAGAGCGGGGAACCATGGCTACAGCACGCCCAGAGGCACAGGGCAAAGTGGTAACAGAAGCCGGTAGGCTCTGACTCTGGCCAACACTTCTGCCACACTGCAGCTCCCTTGTCTAGGCCGACTAATTACCACTTGTTAAGCAGATCTGGAAAAGGCAAGTTGGTGGGGGGGTGGTTACAGAAGGGCCCCAGAAAGCAGGTGTGAGAGACTGGCAGAGAAGCCCCCCCACCACACACACACACGCACACGCACACGCACACGCACACACACACACACCGGCTTCCATTTCCTGAGATGTCCACCTGCTTTTATGAATATAAGTGGATTTGTAACAAGCATTGCAGCTGCATATAAGGCATTCAGACATGGAGACAATTTTACTAGATAATAGACTATCATGCAGGATACAATTTAAATTAAAAAATGCAATTTTCACCTTGAAATGAACAAATGATTACAATTTCTATACAAATTAAGGCATTCAGCCTCTCTTTCAGTAGTGGCACCAGCCCATGAAATATGACATAATTACCATGAAATACATTTTCAAATATTTTGATTTTTGTCCGCCGCTTTTTAAAAAACATAGGCCGCCTTCTAGGTCTCCGAGTGTGTGTTGGCATTTCCCACCTTCTGGGAAAAACACATTAAAAAGAGAAAGCCGAAGTCTCCAAAGATGAAGTTGGCCCCCCTCTCCCCCCAGCTCCTCACCCTCAGAGTCCCCTGCCCTCCTCCTCGTCCCCCTCCCTTGGCGCAGAGATAAAATTGAAAAAAGGCAGACGGAGGAGAGGGGGACGCAGGCAACCAGCTCTGAAGCCTGGGATTTATCTAAATTGCTACGCTTATCTGAAGAATCGCATCTGTTGGTTATCTCACCACCAGCCACTCCAACCCTCCAACTCTCTCCTCTGGAAACCGCTTTCCCACCTCCCCTCCCCTCACCCTGCCTCTCCCCCGCCCCTGGTCACCCTCCGCTCTTATTTTTTAATTATTTCTCCATTCTGTTGTCTCTTTATGGCTCAAGACGAAAAGATGAAGAGCCACCGTCTGCGGTTTGCTCCTGCCCTGCGGGCGAGAGAAAGATCTTGGGGATTCAGCGGGGATGGACGGAGGAGCTTGCCGGTGGGTCTTCACTTTCCAAGTTGGGTGACTTTGACAAAGGTCATGCCCACACTAATCCACTTCTCCCCTGTGAGTGTAAGCCCGCCATCTCCAACACCGTCACTTTGGTCTGAAGTCCGGGGCGGGTCTGTGAAAAGGCTTGAGACCCCTCACTTGACTCTGAGCCTCCTGCCCCCTGCCCTCTGGTCTGCACCGCAGTCTCCCCCACTCCCTGTCTCCCAGCTGATGTCTGTAGGGCCTGGCTTCACGCACAGGCACTGCACAGGAGCCTCCCCTCCTCGCAGGTAATTCTGGCTCTCCCTCACCGTCTTCTGGGCTGGTCTAGCCAAGTCCACTTCAGTTCGGCTAGAGGATGAGGTCCTTCCAATGTCAGCGAAGCCTGAGGAGAAGTCATGATCACAGATGAACAGCTTGGGACCCCTTGCACTTGCATATCCAGTTCATTTTTGTTTTTTTAAAAGCACTCACTTCAATCTGTTGCTTTTACTGACAGCTCATGTCAAAGAGGCACACTCACCATTCTCTGGAGGAAATAATCCAGTCGTCTAGAACAGCAAAGGACATTATCAGAGCGACCCCAGGCCCGTGGCCACATCTCCCAGCTGTCTATCTGCAGAGAACTCCATAGACCCTTCCGAGGGACTCCGTGAACACGGCCATTTCCTCCCCTCTTAGTCCATCTGCGCACCACCAGAGGAATACCCTGATTCAGAAAGCACAATGGGTTGTCCTAGCAGATGGCATCAAGAGCTCAGACCTCATCACCATCTCTTGTTGACTCTCTGACCTGGATCAAATTATTGGGTCTCTCTGTCTCAGTTGCCCTTCTCTGAATAAATAATGGTACCTCTCCCACTTGGAGGCTGTGAGGATTAACCTTGAGAACATCTCTGGCAGCTTTGGAACTGTCCCTCTCCTGCTGTGACTTCCAGCCTCCAGCTTTAAGGAACTTAAAAGTAGAGCTTCAATGGTAGGGACTCCCCGCTCTCTGAAGGGAGGCTGGTCAGCCTACTCTACCACTCGCGGAAGACGGGTCCTGAAACAGATGCAGCCTAGAATGTTCCCAGCTGTGACCATGGACTGTGAGCTCAGACTGACAGAGGGGCCCAGAGGTCACACAGGCTCCTGTGCTGAATGTGAATAGATATGGGTCCTGGATTGGATTGATGGGCTTACAGTTAATGGTATTTATAGACTTTCCTCATATTTTGGAGCTAATCTCTGCCCTGATCCAGCTTTCTAGGCCTATTTCAACTCTGATACCACCTTCCCAGACAATACTTTTAGCCCACCTGCATGTTAGTTATTGGACTCAGGCAAAAATTAGTAAAGTCATGGGCCCCTTGGAATATACCTAAAATGAATGTCCTAGCTTCTTCCCACATGAAGACCCCTAATTTTATCTGCTCTATTCCTACTTTTAGCTTCCTGATTATTAAATAATTTGTCCTGCTTTATATCATAATGCTTTTTAGCCACCAAGTTGTAGATGCTACCATGATGCCAACCTGACTTCCCTGGGCAGACGACCTCACCAATGTGTCCAAGAACCTCACCTCCCCAGAGCCCTGCCCCACTAGGGACAGACAGACACAGGCTGGGGGTGTGGGACCACCTGCCAACACCCATGTCCAGTGGAGAAGCAATGACAGAAGCCAGAACTCCCACCTTCTGCTCCCCATAAAGGATTTTGGTCCAGACTCCCAGAGGGAGAAAGAATAAGGAAGCTTCCAGTGGAGGGGATGGGGCATGGAACTCTGGTTATGGGAACTGTGTGAAATTGTAGCCCTCTTACCCTATAATTTTGTCAATAGTTATTAAATCACTAATAAGAAAAAATTAATTTACTATTATCATATCACCCACAAAAAATTAATTTAAAAAAAGTCTTTCAGACTTTTAGGTGTAAGGGTGACTAAGAAGGGAAGTAAAGGCAGGACTAGTGAAAGAATGGGGAGAAATGTGTGTAGATAGATGGATAGATGGGTAGGTGGATAGATAGGTAGATGATAGATAGATAGATAGATAGATAGATGGATGGATAGATAGGTGGATAGATGGATAGGTAGATAGATAAAAAGATGATAGATTGATGGATGGATAGATAATAAATGGATGGATAGATAGGTAGATGATAGATACATAGATGATAGATTATGGATAGATGATAGATAGATAGATAGATAGATAGATAGATAGATAGATAGATAGATAGATAGACAGATGGCTGGATAGTTACAGAGCCAGTCCACACTGGTGACCTTGGGAAAGCTACTACAGTTTCCAATGGAGAACACAAACTCTGGTGTTAGAAACCATATGAAATTAGATCCTATTATCTTATAATTTTGTAAATCAATATCAAATCACTAATAAAAATAAGTAAATTAAAGGCCTTTCAGTTCACCAAGAATATCTCAAAATGTCTATTGCTTAGAAGCTTACTGGCATTTGGAATAAAGTCAAGTTTTTGTGGTTAATATAGATAACAACAACAACAAAAGAGAATGTGTGAGCATCCAGGGAGAGAGGGAGAGGATGGAAGTTGCAGCAGTAAGGAAAGGTTATTATTATTATTAATTAGTATTAATGACAAATCACTGTCCTTATCACACTGCTTATTAGGCAGCAACTCTGTTACAGACCCTCTGTGCTAAGGGTCCTTATATCATTTAGACCACATGACAATGGAGGGTAGATAGCATAATGGTTATGCAAACAGACTCTCATGCCTGAGGCACCAAAGTCCCAGGTTCAATCCCCCTCACCACCATAAGCCAGAGCTGAACAGTGCTCTGGTTAAAAAAGAAAAAAAGAAAAAGAAAAAAAAAAAAAGAAGTTTCTGTGAACATCAGTTAACAAATGGAAAAACTGAGGGGCTGGCAAGGCAGTATAATGGTTCTGCAAAAAGACTTTCACGTCTGAGGCACCAAAGATCCAGGTTCAAACCCCAGAACCACCGTAAGCCAGAGCTGAGCAGTGCTCTGGTAAAAAAGAAAAAAGAAGGGAGTCGGGTGGTAGCGCAGCGAGTTAAGCGCAGGTGGAGCAAAGCACAAGGACCGGCATAAGGATCCTGGTTTGAGCCCCCGGCTCCCCACCTGCAGGGGAGTCACTTCCCAGGCGGTGAAGCAGGTCTGCAGGTGTCTGTCTTTCTCTCCCCCTCTCTGTCTTCCCCTCCTCTCTCCATTTCTCTCTGTCCTATCCTGTTGTTTTCGACGGGTTATGTTGTTTTCTCCGGGCTGGCTTCACAGGCGGGTAACAGACGACCAGGGACTTATGGTTGAGCTGTAGGCAGTATCTCTTTATTCATGCAGGACGCAGCCCAATCTAAGACGAGCTAAGCTAAACTCAAGGTACAGTAAAACTCACAATGCTGTCTTTATATATACTTGCCAAGTAGGGTGGAAACAGGATGTGACATAGAGAGGGTGGAGAGAAAAGTGACTGGTAAAAATCAGAGTGTGACAAGGAGGGGGCAGATTAGGCGAGAATCCTATCACTGAACCACAAATGTCCTGGAGGGAGGGTGGAACTTGTTAACAGTGGTTATGTAAATAGAATGAAGTGGTTATGTAAATAGAATAGTGTTAAGCAGGGGGGATTTAAACCAAATGAAACAGAAAGGGTCTCATGCATACCAACAATTTCCCCTTTCTTTTTAACTAATGGCCATTGTGGGGTGAACAGAAACCTATATCGTACAGGCGCTTTTAAAAGAACTGGCATAAGACATGGAAAACAAAATAGGCGAGCAGCAATAACCAGTGTGATGTCAAGGGGAATGTTTTTTGCCTCAAAGGGCAAGGCCTAGCAGGCGAAAGGGCATTTCTTGCCTCTGGGAACGCTTCATGCCTCTGGGAGCATCTCTTGCCTCAAAGGGTGTTTCCTGCCTCTGTGGGCATCTCTTGCCTCTTGGGGCGCTTCATGCCTCTGTGGGCATAACCTAATAAGGAGGGGGAGTTTTCTACCTCTGGGGAAGAGCCTGCAGGTGAGGGGACATGGTCTATAAAGTCTCAAGGCAATTGGCTGAAGTTAGTCTTTGAGAAACACAGCAGCGTGTACCAGTAAGTCTGATGGAGGTGTCAGTCCAAAGTAGATGACCACAGAAGAAAATGCCAGAGGATGAAACGCTGCACGTCTGTCTCGATGGGGAATGTCGGCCACCAGAATTCTGCTTTTCTGTAGAGAGTGATCTTTGGAGTCTGTGAATCTGTTTCTTCAGGTCGAGCCAGGTCTCATCATTGGTTTGCAGGGGTGTATTGTAGTCATTCCATCTTGTGGGTGATGTCAGAAAACAGGATCCAAATGGATTTCCAGGAATTCCATTTGAGTAGATGCTTTTTCATGTGAAGACTTGACAGCTGAAATTCACTTACTTGTCAAACAAAACTTGTAGCAGATTAGAAGTTTACTATAATTGATAACTCTATTATAATTGGAAGTCTTTTCTAGTATCATTTCAAGGTTGTTAAAACAGTTTAAACTCAATAAAATGTGGAAAGGTAAACAGAAGAACCACGGTTAAAAGCCTCAGGCATGAGAATAATTAACATAATCATTGCACTATCTGCCCCACCCATAACTCATACCATTTTGAGGATTAAACATTTCAGATTTATGCCAAGATAAAAAAAGAAATCAAAGGAGGAAAAAACAATTTTTTGGATTGTTTCTGGATGTCTCTAGAAATCATGGCTGCGTCCAGCATTTTTTTTAAGTCAATGTTAAACAAAAATTCAGTCATTCAAATCATTCTCTTATGAAACGCAACTTGAACCAGATTATCAAGATCTCAACATGTAGGATTAGATTAAGAATCTCCGGAGGGCGTCCTAGTCCAAAAAGCTCCTCAAAATTCCATTTAGGCTGCTTCTGACTGTTCCTGCTGGATTGCTTCAGGCACCCATTTTTAAAAGTGTCTTCCCATCGAAGAAAGAATCCAATCAGGAGAGTAGAACTAACCACGTGTCTCCATACTTGGGAACTGCCAGGGTACTCGAGAATGTTCTTCAAATTAGAATAGTCCTTCTTCATGGGAAACATTCGAGAAGAAGTCCAGAAAGTCCCAGTAGAAATCTCCATGCATATCCCAAGGTCTACGATCACGGTCATAAAGAACCAAATTGTGGCCCAGAGCAAAATGTAGTCCTTTTCCTCAGGAAACATGGGAGAGGGAATCCAGAAAGTCCAAGGAGAAATCTCCGTGCATCTCCCAAGCTCTATGATCTCGGTCATAAGAAACCAAAGTTCCCGGTCAGGGAACCGAAATGTGGCCCAGAGTAAAATGTTCCAGAGACAGACTAACTGTCTCATGATGAAACAGTAGAGGCTTTGGCAAACCTCTTCATAAGTAGAAAGGCAACCCATGGTGGATGGGTAGCCAAGTTTACTTATCTGGACGATGGGTGGGTAGGGTCCCACGTTGATGCCGGTCTCTGTTTCAGGGCTTATTTCAGTCCCTGTTCTGGTGCCATATGTTGTTTTCAACCGGTTATGTTGTTTTCGCCGGGCTGGCTTCACAGGTGGGTAACAGACGACCAGGGATTTATGGTTGAGCTGTAGGCAGTATCTCTTTATTCATGCAGGATGCAGCCCAATCTAAGACGAGCTAAGCTAAACTCAAGGTACAGTAAAACTCACAATGCTGTCTTTATATATACTTGCCAAGTAGGGTGGAAACAGGATGTGACATAGAGAGGGTGGAGAGAAAAGTGACTGGTAAAAATCAGAGTGTGACAAGGAGGGGGCAGATTAGGCGAGAATCCTATCACTGAACCACAAATGCCCTGGAGGGAGGGTGGAACTTGTTAACAGTGGTTATGTAAATAGAATGAAGTGATTATGTAAATAGAATAGTGTTAAGCAGGGGGGATTTAAACCAAATGAAACAGAAAGGGTCTCATGCATACCAACACTATCCAACAACGACAACAACAATAAAACAATAAGGGCAACAAAAGGGAATAAATAAATAAAATAAAATAAATTAAAAAAAAGAGGGGTTCAGGCAGTAGCGCAGAGGGTTAAGCACATGGAGCACAGAGTGCAAGGACCTGTGTAAGGATCCCAGTTCGAGCCCCCGGCTCCCCACCTGCAGGGGAGTCACAGGCAATGAAGCAGGTCTGCAGGTGTCTGTCTTTATCTCCTCCTCTCTGTCTTCCTATCTTCTCTCTATTTCTCTCTGTCCTATCCAACAATGAACAACATCAACAATAACAATAATAACCACAACAAGCCTACAACAACAAGGGCAACAAAAGGGAAAAAAATGGCCTCCAGGAGCAGTGGATTCATGGTGCAGGCACTGAGTCCCAGCAATGACCCTGGAGGAAAAAAAGAAAGAAAGAAAGAAAGAAAGAAAGAAAGAAAGAAAGAAAGAAAGAAAGAAAGAAAGGAAGGAAGGAAGGAAAAGTGAGTCTCAGAGAGGTTGTTTCACTTGCCTGAGTTTGCTTCAGAAGTGACAGAGCTGGAATCTGAACCCAGATGCTCTGATTCTTAAAAACTGCTATACCTATGTGCTCTAGGTAGACCAGATGACCTTCCTTTCCCAACTATTTATTTTCTCAATATGAAGTTATAGTTGAATAAGAAGTGGTTTAGGAACCAAAGACATGTCCACAGCTAGCAGGCTGAGCCTGGCATGTACATGGTCAGCTTTATTCTAAGGCAGAATTCACTGATTCCAAGTATAGACAGTAGGATTGATTACCAAGCTGCCATGGTAGCCTGGTCATAGCAGGGCCAGGGGACAGCTGGGCACTGGGCAGGTAGGTGCTATCAGGGGCAGCCCTGCCCCGCTAGGGACAGACAGACACAGGCTGGGGGTGTGGATCCACCGGCCAACACCCATGTCCAACAGAGAAGCAATGACAGAAGCCAGAACTCCCACCTTCTGCTCCCCATAAAGAATTTGGGTCCATGCTCCCAGAGAGGGAGAAATGTCAGGGGAAGATGCCCAGAGGGCTCTGAACTTCAACTTCATCAGGACCTGAAGAGAAAAGAGGAAAAAGGGAGTGATATTCCTAAGTGGTTATAGGTGTATCTGTGACTTGGAAAGAAAGAGAATATGGGACCATAGGGGGAAAAAATGGGCAAATATATATAAAAATAGGTAATTGTAGAAATAATAGTCCACCCATTTCTGTGACCTTGGGAGAATTGCTGAAGCTTCCAGTGGAGGGACTGGTAACACACAACTCTGATGGGGGAATGGTGTGGAGTTGTACCCCCATTATCTTGTAATTTTGTAAATCAGTATTAATCATTAGTAAAATTTAAAAAAGAAAAATTCTTTGAATAAGAAAAAAAAGAAAAAATAGAATAAGGGCACCTACTCAGGAGGTCAGAGTCTGCCCATGGTTCTGTAAAACTCCCCCCATGGCTTGTCAGGCCCCCTTGGCATCTTGAGGCCTCTATGTTTCCACCCAGAATGAAGGGCTGATCTAATGTCAATGACATGCACATATTTCTGCAAGCTTTCTAGGAAGCGGGAAGGAGCTGTGAGTATCCATATCCAGGTGTTCAGGTGGGCAAACTACCCTACATAGCCCATACCAAACCAGCATTCCTCTAAGGCATCAACACTATTGTTATTTTAAAAATACATCTGGGGGGAGTTGGGCAGTAGCGCAGCGGGTTAGGCGCACATGGAGCAAAGCACAAGGACCGGCATAAGGAACCCGGTTTGAGCCCCCGGCTCCCCACCTACAGGGGAGTCCCTTCCCAGGCGGTGAAGCAGGTCTGCAGGTGTCTGTCTTTCTCTCCCCCTCTCTGTCTTCCCCTCCTCTCTCCATTTCTCTCTGTCCTATCCAACAATGATGACATCAATAACAACAACAACAATAACTACAACAATAAAACAAGGGCAACAAAATAAAATAAAAAATATTTTTTAAAAGCACATCTGGGGCTGGGGAGCTGTGTCTATGCAAAAGACTCCCCTGCCTGAGGCTCCGAGTTCCCAGGTTCAATCCCCAGCACCACTGTAAGGGAAGTACAGGTCCTGGAAAAAGATGACAGAGGACCTGGTGGGGGGTATATTATTACGTGGAAAACTGATAAATGTTATACATGTAAAAACTATTGTATTTACTGTCAAATGTAAAATATTAACCCCCCAATAAAGGAAAAATAAAGAAAGGAAGGAAAGAAAGAAGGAAGAAAGAAAAAAAAAAGAGAGGGGGGCCTGCTGTAGGTCTCTCTCTCTCTCTCTCTCTCTCTTTGTATCCCCCCACTTAATTTCTCTCTGTCCGATAAAAAAAAAAAAAGCCACAGCGGTAACCCTGGTGTTGAATACAGTTGAGTCGAGAAGGCATTTTTAATTCTTGCATAGATCCTAGATATGCTATTATTATCTCCACTTTAAAGATGAGAGATTGAAGTGCGGGGCCAGGGGGTGGCGCACCTGGTTGAGCGCAGGTGTTACAATGCCCAAGGGCCTGGGTTTGAGTCCCCCGTCCCTACCTGCAGGGGGGAAGCTTCACAGGTGGTGAAGCAGGTCTGCAGGTGTCTCTCTGTCTCTGTCACTCTCTCCCTCTTTCTCCCTACCCTCTTGATTCCTGGCTATCTCTACCCAATAAATAAAGATAAGAAAAGATAAACCTTTTTAAAAAAGAAAGAAAGAAAGAAAGAAAGAAAGAAAGAAAGAAAGAAAGAAAGAAAGAAAGAAAGAAAGAAAGAAAGAAAGACATTGAAGTGCCAAGAGGTTGAGGAAGCTTGTGGGGACATGGGCTGTGGGGTCCCACAGCGAGAGCTCTGGGTCGAGGCACTCATTTCTCTAATGGCGGCCCAGCTCTAGCCCCGTTCCTGGGAACCCTGGTGGGAATCCCTAGTGGGGCTAGAACAGGACACCTGGTTCCCTCAGACGCTAGCACGCTAGCACGCGCCTAACCCCTCAGGTATCCCTAGCAACCATTCAGTTTCTGGAGGAGGAGGGGCTTTGAAGCCCAGAGAGAGGACAGAACTTGATGGACTTCTTCCCACTCAAGTTGGGATGTCTTCAGCCCACAGAACCCCCACTCTATCTCCACACTCACGTTATGTATTTTTTTTACTTATTTATTGGTCTGTTCAATCATTTGTTTTATTCATTTTTTTCTCCTCCAGGGTTATCGCTGGGGCTAGGTGCCTGTACTATGAATATACTACTCCTGGAGGCCATTTTTGTTGTCCTTGTTATTATTGTTGTTATTGCTATTGTTGATGGTGGATAGGACAGAGAGAAATGGAGAGAGGAGGGGAAGACAGAGAGGGGGAGAGAAAGACAGACACCTGCAGACCTGCTTCACTGCCTGTGAAGTGACCCCCCCTGCAGGTGGGGAGCCATGTGCACTTAACCTGCTGTGCTAAACCCCCATTTTATTCATTTTTTAAACTTTATAAATAGAGGCAAATGGTGAGAGAGAGCCCATCACTGAAGAATCCTTCAGTGCAGTGGGGGCTGGGTGGAACTCAAAGCAAGTGCTGTCCAAGTGAGCTTACACCAATCCGACCCCGGGGTGTTAACACAGGAAGGGGGAGGCCAGCTGGCTTCTCCAGGGCCCCTCCTGAGTCTTTCTTCTCCTGAGCAGGGGTGCTGGGAAAGACAGGTAGAACAAAGGCTATTCCCAGATAGCCAGGGAGGTGAGGAGGCACAAGTTTCACTCACCAGATGGTTCTACTGTGTTCTGGGTAGAACCCTAGGAGACCTTATGTTTCACTTAGGAAAGTCAAGATCAGGGGTTGGGCGGTGGCACACCAGGTTAAGGTCACTAATACTAAGCACAAGGACCCACGCATGGATCCCAGTTGGAGCCCCCGGCTCCCCACCTGCATGGGGAGATCACTTTACAAGCAGTGAAGCAGGTCTGCAGGTGTCTGTCTTTCTCTCTCCTCCTGCTCTATCCCCCCTCCTCTCTCCATTTCTCTCTGTCCTATCCAACAAAATGGAAGAAACGGCCTCCAGGAGCAGTGGATTCATAGTGCTGGCACCAAACCCCAGCGATAATCCTGGAGGCAAAAAAAGAAAAGAAAAAAAAGGGGGGAAAGGAAGGAAGGAAGGAAGGAAGGAAGGAAAAAAGAGAATCAAACTCAGACAAAAGAAGGGGCTTACCTGCCCTAGAGGTAGACCTAGGACAAGACGCCCCCCATCTCTCTGTCTTGAACTCCTCAGTGGATGGAGGAGGGACAGAGACCAGCTGGACAGACAGGCCAGCCCTCCCTCTGCATGGCTGCAACCAGCACCTTCAGAAGCAAGAGAGAAGCTGCCAGTCTGCTGCCCACCTACTAAAGTGCCAGTTTGCCCAGTAATCTTGAAAAGTGCCAGGCTTCTGGGCCAAATCTGCCCTTCACCTCCGTGGGCTTAGGGCAATGCTATGAGGTCCTGGCTGGTTTAGTGGGTGAAGAGGAGGAGGCCCAGAGAGGTTCACAACTCACCCAAGGCCGCACAGCCATTGACTGCAAGAACTTGCACCCTCACCTGGGGAGATGAGGGCGGTCTCAGGAGAGAAGGGGTGGGCTCCCTGGAGAGTCCCCGGGTGGGGGGCATTCATCCCTCCACTGACCCTGGTCACTGTATCCTGTATCCCAGCAGCCCCTGCAGCCATTCCTGCCCCCTGTGGCCCCCCAACTGTCACGGATTATTCCAGGGGCTCTGAGGACAGAACATCTGGGTCTTGTTACAGAACCTGGCTGGGGGATCTGGGGCTGGGGCTGGGGGTGCTTGGCGGTCCACCACAGGACACAAATGAGTTTCAGAACCTGGGTGGGGCCCTCGTGTGGGCGGGTGAAGGGCCAAGGGGCCTCGCGGGTCCAGGCTGAACAAGAAAGTGGGATCAGGGCAGGCCGGGGAGCCGTCCCGAGCCATTGGGGCTGGGCAGGAGGCAGGATTATGGAATTAGTTCAGGAGTCTGCACTGAGCAAGGGCTTGGTCGATGGGACCCCAGGCCATGGCCTAGCCAGTCTGTGTCCCTGCCTCCCAGGGGGATTCTGGGCACTGGGTCTCGGCAGGAATATGGTTTGGTTTAGGGCCAGCCCCGCGGAACAGGTCAAATCAAATTCAGCTTGAAATTCCTGGCCGGTCACGGCAGCCCAGGTGAGGGCCGTGTGCCAAAGGCAACAGCAATGCCGGGAGGGGTGTGCAGGGCGTGGTGGGGGCCATATGGACCATCCGAGGGGCTCCAAGCATAGGCCACAGCACCCATAGTGGCCACTCCTTTTCCAAGACCTTACTGGACTTCAAGACAATGTGGTTCTTATGAAAACTCCAAGGGCACTCAACAGACGAGAAAAGTGAAGGCCTGGAGAGGGGAGACAAAGGGATGGTGAAACTCATGCTAGGAGATGAACAAAACATGCAGGAGGGAGAGAAGGCATGCGATGGGAAAGACACTAATGGGACCCCGGGAACAGGACTGCGTGTGTGTGCGTGTGTGTGTGTGGAGGAGGACAGGGGAGTGGGGCATCTGCAGGAGACTGCGTGAAAGCCAGACTGGACAGAGAGGCTGAGGGTCATTTGTGAAGAAGAGTTTGCTTTTTTTGTATTTACTTATTTATTTTTATCTTTATTTATTGGGTAGAAACAGCCAGAAATCAAGAGGGAAGGGGAAGACAGAGAGGGAGGGAGACAGAGAGACAGCCACAACCCTGCTTCACCACTCACAGAGTTTTCCCTCTGCAGGTGGGGTCCCTGAGCACTGTAATGTGAGCTCTCAGCCAGGTGCACCACCACCCGGCCCTGTGGAGAAGGGCTTTATATGCCAAAGGAGTTGGGTCTTTTTCTTATATGGGATAGGGAGCCATTGGCTGTTCCTGGGGCTGCACTGATGTTTGGAGACCCGCTGGCTGTCAGACAGTGCTCTACCTTGAAATATATACGTCACCTGGGTTTGAGCCCAGCCTCTACCACACTGGAGGAATCCTCAGGGCTGTGGTCTCTTCCTCTCTCTCTCTCTGTCTCTCTCACTTTTTTGTTTCTGTTTCTCCATCTCTGCCTTTTGTTTTTGTTTCTTTCTCTATGTATATAAATATATACATAGTTATTAAATAGGCATTAAATACATAGTTATTAAATAGTTATTAAATACATAGTTATTAAATAGGCATTAAATACATAGTTATTAAATAGTTATTAAATACATAGTTATTAAATAGGCTACATATATGATACATTTATTTTATGATTATATATTACATGTCATTTATATATCACCCATCACTTATATAATTATACATTATATAATATATTGTGTGTGATAACATTAATATATAATATAAGCATTGTACACATATATTATTCGTCCTGGAGCAGTGAAGCCTCAGAGATGACCAAAATATTTCTTAAAAAATAAATTTGCTGGAACAGCAAAATAGCTCACTTGGGCATATGTTCCAAGTTCAAACCCAGTCCCCACCACAGTGACGAAGCTTTGGAGCTGTGGTTTCTTTCTTTTTCTTTCTTTCTTTCTTTCTCTCTTTCTTTTCCTCCAAGGTAATTATTGGAGCTTGATGCCAGCACTATGAATCCACTACTCCTTCTGATCAATTTTTTTTCTCATTTTATGGAACAGGACAGAGAGAAATTGAGAGAGATGGGGGAAATAGAGAGGGAGAGAGAAAGAGAGACACCTGCAGCCCTGCTTCGACACTCATGAAGTTCCTTCCCCTTCTCCCTCCCAACCTCTGAATCTGTCTTAAGAAAAGAAGAGGAACAAAGACGTTTGTCATCAGAAGAGTCACCGAGACAACACTCACAAAACGGTGAAGGAAGGAAAGGGAGAACACAGCAAGGCGGGCAGGCAAGGGCTGCCGGCAGGACCCTGAGTGAAAGGGCACAGACACATCACAAAGGGGAGAAATACCAGAATCCTCAGTGTACTTACTGACCGGGGCTCGCTGGGAGTGTGCAGGTGTCAGGCGCTGCCTGTGGACGTCCCACTCCAGCAAGGGGAGTAGATTTATTTATTTGTTCACTCACTGAGAGACAGAGAGAGAGAGAGGGAGAGAGAGGAAGAGAAAGAGGGAGAGAGACTATAGCAGCAAAACTTCCTTCCATATGGTGGAGGCCAGGCTGGAACCAGGGACGCCCATACGACAAAGCAACGCCAAGTAGGTTTCTCACCAGCTCTGGGCTGTCCGTCAGCACAGAGCTCGCCTGCACGCGGTAACCCCGCTCTGCCCCCGAGTGCCTCATCTCCTTCACTCAAAAGTTCAGACCACTGATCTCGCTCTGAAATTATTTTCTTTCTCTCCTTCCTTCCTTCCTTCCTTCCTTCCTTCCTTCCTTCCTTCCTTCCTTTGCTCTCTCCCTCTCTTTCTTCAGGTGAACTTTTTCAGATAGAAAAAGATACAGGGGGAGACCATAGCATCGAAGCTTTCTTTAATGTGGTGGAGTCGAGGCTTGAACCTGAGTCATGTACATGGCAAAGCAGCATGCCATCCAAGAGAGCTATTTCACAGACCCAGTAGGATTACTTTTAAAAGTTGTAATTAATAACCTAATAAGAAAGAGCTAGATAAATGGGGGTGGGGTACTGGCAGTGGTGCACCGAGATAAGCACACATGTGTGAAGTACAAGGACCCAGGTTTGAGCCCCTGCTCCCCACCTGTGGGGTGGGGGTGTCTCTTCACAAGCAGTGAAGCAGGTCTGCAGATCTCTCTCTCTCTCTCCCTCTCTCTCTCTCTCTCCCTCTCTCTCTCTCTCTCTCTCCCTCTCTCATCTCCCCCTCCTCTCTCAATTTCTCTCTGTCCTATCCAATATGATGGAAATAATGGTCACCAGGAGCAGTGGATTTGTAGTACCAGCACCGAACCACAGAGATAATCCTGGAGGCATAAAAAAGGGGGGGGAGGGGGACTTGGGCGGTAGCACAGCGGGTTAAGCGCAGGTGGCACTAAGCTCAAGGGCCGGTGTAAGGACCCCAGTTCGAGGCCCCGGCTCCCCACCTGCAGGGGAGTCGCTTCACAGGCGGTGAAGCAGGTCTGCAGGTGTCTGTCTTTCTCTCCCCCTCTCTGTCTTCCCCTCCTCTCTCCATTTCTCTCTGTCCTATCCCACAACGATGACAGCAATAAAAACTACAACAATAAAACAACAAGGGCACAAAAAGGGAATAAATAAATAAATAATTTTTTAAAAGGGGGGAGGGGGGCCAAGGCACTGCTCTGGAGTGTGTGTACTGGGGCCTGAACCTGTGACCTTGCATGTGCAAGCCCTGAGATTTACTGCTGAACCCCCAGCCGAAGTAGCACTCTGCAGGCACGTGAGGAAGCTGGGTCACACAAGGGCCACTTGCCAGCAAGCCTCAGAGCTGACCTGCTTCTCAGACCAAGCTGCCTCCCACAAGCGCCCACTACAAGTGGCCAAAGCCAGCGATGGTGCAGACTAGAGCAAGGGCCCTGACTGGACCCTGGGCACCCAGAGGCCTGCCTCTCAGGCCTTTCCTGCAGTTCAACTCTGAGGCACTCCCCAAGATGCATTAAAAATCTATACAAGAACCTAACCAATGCAATGACGGCCACCTCAACATGTTTCACCTCAGACTGTGTCCAGAGACTTCACGTGTGGAATGACAACCCTTCAGCTTCATTACTCGGGTGAGACCTTTCCTTTCATAGTATACTCTAATTCCATCCCAGGTGGTTCACTTTCTAATAAAGTCCCATAACCTAGATATAGACCAGTTTCTGTGAGAGAGAGCATATGTTCACACATATCCGTAAACTACTGCAAAATATATACCTGAAAGCAGAAGTACACTAGAGTTTGCAGTGAGTACCCCCCTAACACTTCCTCTCCACTATTCCAAGCTTTGGGTCCATGATTGCTCAACAATTTGTTTGGCTTCGTATGTTAACTCTCTTTTCAATCACCAGGTTCCAGATGCCACCAGGATGCTGGCCAGGCTTCCCTGGATTGAAGACCCCACCAATGTGTCCTGGAGCTCAGCTTCCCCAGAGACCCACCCTACTAGGGAAAGAGAGAGGCAGACTGGGAGTATGGACCCAACAGTCAACGCCCATGTTCAGCGGGGAAGCAATTACAGAAGCCAGACCTTCTACCTTCTGCATCCCACAATGACCCTGGGTCCATGCTCCCAGAGGGATAGAGAATAGGAAAGCTATCAGGGGAGGGGGTGGGATATGGGGATTGGGTGGTGGGAATTGTGTGGAGTTGTACCCCTCCTATCTTATGGTTTTGTTCATTAATCCTTTCTTAAATAAAAAATTTTTAAAAAAAATCTATACAAGAGACGGGCCCAGAGTTTTTTTTAAAAAATTAAAGAAAAAAAAGATAGCAAAAAATTCCTCTGCCGTCCTTTAATCAAGGTGGGCTTTTTAAAATGTCTTTATTGGGGGATGAATGTTTTCCAGCCAATAGTAAAGACAATAGCTTGTACATGCATCACATCCTCACACAACAGTACAACCCCTGCCAGGTCCGCTGTCATCCTGTTCCAGGACCTGACTCCCACCCACCCCAGAGTCTTTTTTTTTTCCTTTAATTTCTCCTGTCCTTTAATCAAGGTGGGATTTTTCATTGCTTTATTGGGTGATTAATGTTTTATAGTTAACAGTGATACAATAGTTTGTACATGCATAATATGCCCCAGTTTCCCACATAACAATACAACCCCCACTAGGTCCTCTGTCATCCTTCTTGGACCTGGATTCTCCCCACCCACCCACCCCCACCCCAGAGTCTTTGACTTTGGTGCAATACACCAATTCCAGTTCAGGTTCTACTTGTGTTTTCTCTTCTGATCTTGTTTTTCAATTTCTGCCTGTGAGTGAGATCATCCCATATTCATCCTTCTGCTTCCGATTTATTAAGGTGGGCTTCTCAGAAATTGACTGAGTTTGGAGTATGGCACCAAAGTAAGAAAGCAGAAGTATACTAGAGTTTGCAGTGAGTACCTCCCTAATACTTCCTCTCCACTTTTCCAAGCTTTGGGTCCATGATTGCTCAACAATTTGTTTGGCTTTGTATGTTAACTCTCTTTTCAGTCACCAGGTTCCAGGTGTCATCAGGATGCCGGCCAGACTTCCCTGGATTGAAGACACCACCAATGTGTCCTGGAGCTCAGCTTCCCCAGAGACCCATCCTACTAGGGAAAGAGAAAGGCAGACTGGGAGTATGGACCGACCAGTCAATGCCCATGTTCAGCGAGGAAGCAATTACAGAAGCCAGACCTTCCACCTTCTGCAATCCTCAATGACCCTGGGTCCATGCTCCCAGAGGGATAGAGAATGGGAAAGCTATCGGGGGAGGGGGTGGGATATGGAGATTGGGCGGTGGGAATTGTGTGGAGTTGTACCCCTCCTACCCTATGGTTTTGTTAATTAATCCTTTCTTAAATTAAAAAAAAAAAAAGGTGGGCTTCTTATCTGGGGTGTTCAAAGGCAGGGGGCAAAGCTGGGTAGGCCGAGGACAGCTGGTACTCCATGGGGTTGAGGTCAGATGGACAGTGATCTGGGCCCTGGCTCTGTGTCCTGAGCCTGGTCTCCCAGTCTGAGACCTGAGAATGAACAGAGATGCCTTACACCTGCATCTGGACCCAGGTCCCGGCTTCTTGGAAGCTGGACTTCTCCAGACTGCAATGCCAGGGACGAGGTGACTCGAAATGAATAAGTTAGGTCAGAGAAAAGCAATAGCTTTTTCACATCCTTCAAATATTTTAAAACTTATGTTTTAGGTGGAAATACAGAGAAACACATCATTCTCCAGGAAGTCAGTGGCCTGAGCACATCAAGGTCCCCGTCCCATGTACACTGAGATCTATTCCTTGTCTTACCTCAAGCCCCCATCCTGTTGTCCCCAACCCCATCTTCTGTTTTTCAAGAAATAGGCATTACAAACCTCTCTTTCTATCTGTATGGATATTCCTTAGACAAAAAGACAGGGAGTATGGATCCACCTGCCAACACCCATGTTCAGCAGGGAAGCAGTTACAGAAGCCAGACCTTCCACCTTCTACAACCCACAATGACCCTGGGTCCATGCTCCCAGAGGGATAGAGAATAGGAAAGCTTTCAAGGAAGGCCATGAGATACAGAGTTCTAGGAGTGGGAATTGTGTGGAAATGTATCCCTCTTATCCTATGGTCTTGTCAATATTTCCATTTTATAAATAAAAATTTTTAAAAAGACAGGGAGGTGGCTAGGGAGACAGCTTAATTGTTCTGCTAAAGACTTCTGTGCCTGAGGCCCCAAGTTCAATCCCCAGCACCACCACAAGCCAGAGCTGAGAAGAGCTCTGGTCTCCCTCTCCCTCTCCCTCTCCCTCTCCCTCTCCCTCTCCCTCTCCCTCTCCCTCTCCCTCTCCCTCTCCTGGACCCTCTTCCTCTCCCTCTCCCTCTCCCACTCCTGAACCCTCTCCCTCTCCCTGACCTTCTCCCTGACACCCTCCCTCTCCTGGGCCCTCTCCCTTTCCCTCATTATAATAAAACAAACAAATAAATAAATAAGTAGGCAGGGTGGTAGGTCTAAACACCGCTCCCATCTCCCCAGCACCAGGGATGCTCACACAACCCTTCCCTTCCTGCAAAAGGCGGCTTCCAGTTATCAGCCTTTGGTGTCGGGGCCACTGGACACACGCCTGGCTTCAGGATCACACTGGAGCCCTAACCCAAGTCCACCACTACCCCCAATACTCTGTGTCTTCTGCTACTTAAAACAAAGTGAGAAGCTGACATTGTTGAGCACCACGGGTAGGTAGTGTCTGAAAGTTTTCCAATCACCACCCCCCCACCCCCCACCACAGCTACTTATTCAAGACGCAGGTCAGTGAGAGGAGCAGAGTTAAGACTTGAACCCGGGTCTGACTAACTGAAGAGCCCACGCGCCCAGGCTCCCAAAGCTCCTCCCAGGCTCGTGGTCCATTCAGGACTTGGAGCCAGTGCCACTCGGATGTAAGAGCAGAACTGGAGTTTCTCAGTGTTAAGAGGATGGAGAAGGGCCGGGTGACCAACTGCATGAAGCCGCTCGCTGTCGCACGAGCCACATGAGGACGGCTGGCGGCCAGCACGAGGAGCCCGTGTTCAGAAGCTGGACTTGGGCCCCGGTCCGTCCTCCGCCCGTCAGTGCCGTGTGCATTCTCGGTAATTCTGCTCCTCTATGTGGGGGAACGGGGCTCATGATGCCACTGCCTCTCGGAGGAGGTAAGTCTTTCAAAACTTCGAAGTTTGTCGTGTGCTCAGAATGCTGCCCTGCCGGACAGCACACACTCGGGAGGCCCCTCCGGCCACGGTAGCAGCATCAGGCTGGCCTCCGGATACTGGGGCCTGCACCCACACAGGTACAAGCCACACAGTTAAGTCAGAGCCTCAGGGAGTAGAAACCAGTCATCAGCAATGAGTTTTCTTCCCTTCTTTCTTTTTTAAGTTTATTTTTTTTATCTTTTTATTTTATTTTTTTAAATTTATTTCTTTATTGGGGAATTAATGTTTTACATTCAACAGTAAATACAATAGTTTGTACATGCATAACATTCCCCAGTTTCCCATTTAACAATACAACCCCCACTATGTCATTTATCACCCTTCATGGACCTGTATTCTCCCCACCCACCCACCCCAGAGTCTTTTACTTGGGGGCAATATGCCAATTACATTTCAGGTTCTACTTGTGTTTTCTTTTCTGGTCTTGTTTTTCAACTTCTGCCTGAGAGTGAGATCATCCCATATTCATCCTTATGTTTCTGACTTATTTCACTCAACATGATTTTTTCAAGGTCCATCCAAGATTGGCTGAAAACGGTGAAGTCACCATTTTTTACAGCCGAGTAGTATTCCATTGTGTATATAGACCACAACTTGCTCAGCCACTCATCTGTTGTTGGACACCTGGGTTGCTTCCAGGTTTTAGCTATTACAAATTGTGCTGCCAAGAACATATGTGTACACAGATCTTTTTGGATGGATGTGTTGGGTTCCTTAGGATATATCCCCAGGAGGGGAATTGCAGGGTCATAGGGTAGGTCCATTTCTAGCCTTCTGAGAGTTCTCCAGACTGTTCTCCACAGAGGTTGGACCAATTTGCATTCCCACCAGCAGTGTAGGAGGGTTCCTTTGACCCCACACTCTCTCCAGCATTTGCTGCTGTTACCTTTTCTGATGTATGACATTCTCACAGGAGTGAAGTGATACCTCATTGTTGTCTTTATTTGCATTTCTCTGACAATCAGAGACTTGGAGCATTTTTTCATGTGTTTCTCAGCCTTTTGGATCTCTTCTGTGGTGAATATTCTGTCCAAGTCCTCCCCCCATTTTTGGATGGGGTTATTTGTTGTCTTGTTGTTGAGTCTGGCAAGCTCTTTATATATGTTGGTTATTAAACTCTTATCTGATGTATGGTATGTAAAGATCTTCTCCCATTCTGTGAGGGGTCTCTTGGTTTGGGTAGTGGTTTCTTTTGCTGTGCAGAAGCTTTTTAATTTGATGTAGTCCCATAGGTTTATACTTGCCTTAGTCTTCTTTGTAATTGGATTTGTTTCATTGAAAATGTCTTTAAAATTTATGTGGAAAAGAGTTCTGCCAAGATTTTCCTCTAAGTATTTGATAGTTTGTGGTCTAACATCCAAGTCCTTGATCCACTTGGAATTTACTTTTGTATTTTGTGAAATACAGTGGTTCAGTTTCATTCTTCTGCATGTTTCAACCCATTGTTTCCAACACCATTTGTTGAAGAGACTCTGCTTTCCCCATTGAATAGTCTGGGCCCCTTTGTCAAAGATGAGATGTCCATAGGTGTGGGGCCTCATTTCTGGGCTCTCAATTCTATTCCACTGGTCAGTGTGTCTATTCATGTTCCAGTACCAAGCATTTTTGATGACAATGGCCCTATAATACAGTTTGAGATCTGGGAGTGTGATACCTCCAGTTCTGTTCTTTTTTTTCAACATTGTTTTGGCAATTCTAGGTCTTTTCTGGTTCCAGATAAACATTTGTAGCATTTGTTCTATTCTCCTAAAAAATGTGGTTGGGATCTTGATGGGGATAGCATTAAATTTGTAGATGGCTCTGGGTAATATATTCATTTTGATGATGTTAATTCTTCCAACCCATGAACACGGAATATCTTTCCACTTCTTTGTGTCTTTTTCAATTTCTTTGAGTAGTGACTCATAATTTTCAGTATACAAGTCTTTCACTTCTTTGGTTAGATTTACTCCTAGATATTTTATTGTTTTGTTGCTATAGTAAAAGGAATTGATTTCTGGATTTCAATTTCTTCTAACTTAGTGTTTGCATAGAGGAATGCCACTGACTTTTGAATGTTAATTTTGTAGCCTGACACCTTACTGTATTGCCTGATGATTTCCAAAAGCTTCTTGCTGGATTCCTTAGGTCTTTCCATGTATACTATCATGTCATCTGCAAATAAGGAGAGTTTGACTTCTTCTCTTCCAATCTGTATGCCTTTAATTCCTTGCTCCTGCCTGATTGCTATGGCAAGAACTTCCAACACTATGTTGAATAGTAATGGTGATAGTGGGCAGCCCTGTCTAGTACCTGATCTGAGGGGAAATGCTTCCAGTTTTTCACCATTGAGTATGATGTTGGCTGTAGGTTTGCTGTATATAGACTCCACTATCTTCAGGAATTTTCCATCTATTCCCATTTTTTGTAGTGTTTTGATCATAAAGGGATGTTGTATTTTGTCAAAGGCTTTCTCTGCATCTATTGATATGACCATGTGGTTTTTGGTCTTGCTTTGGTTGATGTGGTGGATCACATTGATTGATTTATGTATATTAAACCAACCTTGCATGCCTGGGATAAACCCCACTTGGTCATGATGAACAATCTTTTTGATATACTGCTGTATCCGGTTGGCTAGAATTTTGTTCAATATTTTCGCATCTATGTTCATCAGAGATATTGGTCTGTAGTTTTCTTTTGTGGTTGTGTCCCTGTCTGCTTTTGGAATCAGGGTGATGTTGGCTTCATAGAAGCTGGCAGGGAGTATTCCAGTGTCTTCAATCTTCTGGAAGACTTTTTTTTTTTCTCCCCCTCCCCTTCTGGAAGACTTTTAAAAGTAGAGGTATTAGTTCTTCTTTGAAGGTTTTGTAGAATTCATTTGTAAAACCATCTGGTCCAGGACTTTTATTTTTGGGGAGATTTTTGATAACTGTTTCAATTTCATTAGCTGTGATGGGCCTGTTCATGTTATCCACTTCCTCTTAGTTTTGGAAGTTGGTAGGTATCTAGGAAATCGTCCATTTCTTCCATGTTCTTTAGCTTGGTGGCATATAGTTGTTCATAGAAGCCTCGCATGATATGTTGAATTTCTGCGGTGTCTGTTGTGATATCTCCTCTTTCATTTACTATGCGATTTATTTGGGTCTTCTCCCTTTTTTGTTTTGTGAGTCTGGCTAAAGGTTTGTCGATTTTGTTTACTCTTTCGAAGAACCAACATTTACTTTCATTGATCTTTTGTATGGTTTTCCTATTCTCAATGTTATTTATTTCTGCCCTAACTTTAGTGATTTCTGTCCTTCTGGTTGCTTTAGGGTTCCTTTGTTGTTCTTCTTCTAGGTCTTTAAGATGTGCAATCAGGCTGTTTATTTGTGCCTTTTCTTGTTTCCTAATGTGTGCTTGTATAGCTATGAACTTCCCTCTTAGAACTGCTTTAGCTGTGTCCCAAATATTTTGATAGCTTGTGTCTTCATTTTCATTGAACTCTCGAAACATTTTGATTTCTTCCTTGATTTCCTCTTTGACCCAGAAGTTGTTAAGAAGTGTACTGTTGAGCTTCCACATTTTGGCACTGTTACTAATTTTTTGTTGATTGTTAAGTGTTAGTTTAATTCCACTGTGGTATGAGAAGATGTTTGGGATGATTTCAATGCTCTTGAATTGGCTGATGCTGTCTTTGTGGCCTAACATATGGTCTATCCTTGAGAATGACCCATGTGGATTTGAGTAAAATGTGTATTCCAACTTCTTGGGATGAATGACTCTGAAAATGTCCAATAGTTCTAGTTTATCTATCTCTTCATTTAGCTCCCTTATGTCTTTATTGATTTTCTGCCTGGATGATCTGTCAAGTTGAGAGAGTGGGGTGTTGAAGTCCCCTACTATGATTGTGTTACTGTTAATATATTGCTGTAGCTCTTTCAGTAGAAGTTTGATGTATTTAGATGGCTTCTCATTGGGTGCATAGATGTTAATAATTGTTAAGTCCTCTTGATTGACTGATCCTCTGAGCATTAAGTAGTGTCCATTCCTATCTTTTTAAATCTTATCTATTTTAGTCTATCATGTCAGATATGAGAATAGCTGCTCCTGCCCTTTTTTGTGGGCCATTGGCTTGTATGATAGTTTTCCATCCTTTCACTTTAAGTCTGTGTTTGTCTTGTTGAGTTAGGTAGGTTTCCTGCAGACAGCATATTTTTGGGTTGTGTTTTCTGATCCATCTTCCTACTCTGTGTCTTTTAATAGGTGAATTCAGGCCATTGACATTTATTGATATCAAAGATTGAAGATATTTTAATGCCATTCTTGTAGAGTTTTAGAATGTTTTGATATATGTCCTATTTGTGGTGGTCTGGTTGTTTATAGGAGACCTTTCAGAACTTCTTTCAGGGCAGGCTTGGTGATGGTTGATTCCTTCAACTGTTGCTTGTCTGAGAAGGTTCTGATGCTTCCATCTAGTCTGAATGACAGTCTAGCAGGATATAGTATTCTTGGCTGAAAGCCTTTCTCATTGAGCACTCGATAGATATCTTACCATTCTCTTCTGGCCTGTAGTGTTTGTATGGAGAAGTCTGCTGCTAATCTTATGGGTTTTCCTTTGTAGGTGACTCTTTGTTTTTCTCTTGCAGAGTTCAGGATCCTTTCTTTATCCTTGTTCCTTTCCATTCTAAGTATGATATGTCTTGGTGTCTTTAGGTCTGGGTTAATTCTGTTTGGGACCCTCTGGGCTTCTTGAATCTTTATGTCTTTGATGTTGTCTAGACGAGAGAAGTTTTCAGCTACTATGGCCTGGAGAATGCTTTCTTCCTCTCCTTCTCTTTCTTCCTCTGGTAAGCCAATAATGCGTATATTGTTTCTTTTGAAGTCATTCCATAGGACTCTGTTGTTGTTCTCAGCATTTCTTAATATCTTTTTGAGATCTCTTACTTCTTTTTTAGTTGTCTCTAATTCATCCTCAATCTTGCTAATTCTGTCTTCAGCCTCATAGATTCTATTCTCTCTGCCCTCTACTGTTTTCTGGAGTTCATCTATTTTGTTGCCCTGCTCTGATACTGTTTTAGCTTGTTCAGCTAGTTGCATTCTTAGCTCAGAGATTTCAGCTTTCAGCTCTCTAATAACCATGAGATAATTAGTATTTTCTTCCATATTCTCATTTGTTGTTCCTGCATTTCTGATTACAATTTTTTCAAATTCTTTACTCACTCCTGTTATTATTTCCTTAGCTAATGTTTGGATGTTGAACTCGTTATTTTGTGCTTCACCCTCTGGAGGACTTTTAGCCAGACTCTTGTCCTGGTTCGAGTCTCCAATATTTTTTCTTGTTGTTTTAACCATTTTATATATTATGTTATGAGTTCCCTTTATCAGTACTTTTCAAATTATTGATCACTATTACCTGGATTGACTTGTGTCTAAGTAAGTTAATTAAAGGGTTCACAGTGGTGGAAGTTAACAGTTGTTTCAATAGTATTTAAATCTCTGAGTTGGAGCTCAGTGGTTTAAAAGCCTCTTTTTTTTGTCTTCCCTGTAGGCTATGGGAGCCTGAGGGCTTTTAAACTATCAATAGGCTTCTTAGCTTAATCACTGACTCCTGACCAAGAGATAAAGCAGGGTGTGGCAGAGATAATCCAGTGGTTATGCAAAGAGACTTTCACAGCCCCTCAGCTATGCCACCGAGGTATAGGTCTTCTCCTGAGTTTCCCGGTTAGATCTCTGTCCCCTGGTGTCCCTCCCTGTTGCTGCTCCAGATTCTGAGGGTAGTAGCAATGGAGACTCAGAGTTGCACTTGGTGAGTCTCTGGGGAGTCCTCTCCTCCCTTCAGCTGTCCCCTTGTTGGTGGAGCAGACTGGAGGTGGTGTCTCCACTGATAAACTGCTGAACTGTTAGCAGTCACTTAATCTCTCCTTAGGCTCCTCTCTCCTCTCTGTCACCAGCCACGCGTGTTTGTACTCACGGGTGATTTACTGGGTTCCTGTGGTCATTCTAGTCCTGTCTTGTTTCGGTCCCGGGTGGTCTCCTTTGGTATTCCTAGTTGATCCAGGAGAGGAGAGGAGAGGAGAGAAAGCGATCTGCTGCTCATAGCTCCGCCTCCAGAACTCTTTTTATTTTATTTATTACTGGATTGAATCAGAGAAATTGAGAAAGGAAAGGGAGGTAGAGATGAAGAGAGACAGAGACACCTGCAGCCCTGCTTCACCACTTGTGAAGCTTTCCCCTTGAAGGTGGTGACCAGGGGCTTGAACCTGGGTCCTTGAGAACTTTAATTTGTGCGCTCAACTAGGTGCGCCACCACCCGGCCCCATGACTTTCTTCCTCCTCCTCCTCCTCCTCCTGTTTCCTCCTCTGTCTCCTCTCATCCTTTTCTCCTTCTCCTCTGTCTCCTTCTCTCTTCCTCCTCTTCCTCTGTCTCCTCCTCCTGTTTTCTCTCTGTCTCCTCCTCCTCTTCCTCCTCCTCTACCTCCTTCTCCTGTTTCCTCCTCTGTCTCCTTCTCTTCCTCTTTCTCCTCTGTCTCCTTCTGTTTCCTCCTCTGTCTCCTTCTCTCTTCCTCCTCCTCCTCTGTCTCCTCCTCCTGTTTCCTCCTCTGTCTCCTCCTCCTCTTCCTCCTCTTCTGTCTCCTCCTCCTGTTTCCTCCTCTGTCTCCTCCTCCTCTTCCTCCTCTTCTGTCTCCTCCTCCTGTTTCCTCCTCTGTCTCCACCTCCTCTTCCTCCTCTTCTGCCTCCTTCTCCTGTTTCCTCCTCTGTCTCCTTCTCTTCTTCTTTCTCCTCTGTCTCCTCCTCCTCTTCCTCGTCCTCTGTCTCCTCCTCCTGTTTCCTCCACTGTCTCCTCCTCCTCCTCCACCTCCTCCTCCTTCTTTCACTGGGATCTTGACCATATGTGCTTCCACTGTTTATTCCTGGGTTGAATTTTTCCTTCCCCTCACTTCAGAGACAGTCAGAGAGAGAAGGAGCGAAACTACAGCATCTGCCATCTGTGGAGCCTCCACTGGCATCACCCACAGTGCTGCGCACGGTGACAGGGCTTGAGCCCAGGTCACCACACACGGTGAAGCTGGCTCTCAGCACCTGAACTTGTATTCACACTCTGCACACCAGGAACCTGGGTCTCCCTTCTCCCCGTCCCCAACATCCAGGATGCCACTAGGGCTTGATACACCCAGGAGCCTCAGGAGCCTCGATCCCCAGCGCAAGCATGATTTGGAAGTCTGTCACTGGCCATTCCTTCTAGAAGCAGAGGAGCCCAGCAGCCCAAGCTGGGGGAGACCCTGACTTTGTTTTCACCCGGCTAGTCATTCTGCAGGTTGTGCTGGCCACCGACTACTCACCTTGGAGCTGCAGCTGAGCACAGACTCAGCCCTGGAGCAGTCACCCCCACGTGGAGGGCGGCGAGGACATGAGGCTGTGGCCTGTGTGCCCACACAGGGTGCTGAGCCGCTGGCTGACACAATGAAGGTAAAAAGTAAGTGGGCAGAAGAGGAAAAGAGAGACACATTTTTCTTTTTCTCTTCAATTTGATTCTTTTTTGTTAAGTTAGTGATTGAATATTTATTTACAAGATTATAAGCTAATAGGGGTATCATTCTCTATCTTTCCCACCACCAGAGTTTTGTCCCCATGCCATCTATTTAGAAACTCCAGTAGTTCTCCCAAGGTTCAGATATGGGCTGACTTTATAACTATAACCATATTTTAAAGGAAATGGTGGATATCTTGGGAAAACAATATCTAACCCCTTTATTCTTCTACAAAGAGTCCACTCAGTAAAGTAATGGAAAGAACAATACAGCTTCAGTGACTTTAGAAACTAAATTCCTGGTAGGGAAACAGAGCAAGAAGCATTTGAGGGCCAAGGAGATAGCACAATGGTTTAAGTAACTGACTTCTATGTCTGAGGCTCAGAAACTCTAGGTTCAATCCCCAGCACTACCATAGTCAGAGTTAAGCAATGCACCAGTTTAAAAAAATATATATGACTGCAGGGGAGGGGGTCGCTTCACAAGTGGTGAAGCAGGTCTGCAGGTGTTTTTCTGTCTCCTCTCTGTCTTCCCCTCCTCTCTCGATTGCTCTCTGTCCTATCCAACAATGACGATGGCAATAACAATAATAACAATTATAAACAAGAGCAACAAAAGAAAAAAATAGCCTCCTGGAGCAGTAGATTCATAGTGAAGGCACCAAGTCCCAGAAATAACCCTGGAGGCAGAAAAAAAAATTGAGGGGCTAGGTGGTGGCGCACCTGATTGAGTGCACGTCACAATGCTCAAGGGCCCAGGTTTGAGTCCCTAGTCCCCACTCTTAGGGGGACAGCTTTGTGAGAGGTGAATCAGTGCTGCAGGTGACTCTCCGTCTCCCTCTCTATCTCCCCCCTCTTATTAATCCCTGGCTGTCTCTATCCAATAAATAAAAATAATAAAAAGATTTTTTAAATGCTTGACAAAATGCCCCTCCTTGGGAACATCACTTACTGACAAGAACTTGGGTCCAGCTGAACTCTCAGCCCGCCAAACTCAGCCCAGACAAAACATTCCTAGACCTCAGATGCTCACAACTCCACCTGGGCCTGTGGGCGCTGGGGCCCATGGACGCAGTGAGATGCCTCTAGAAAGACTTCACACAGGGGCCAGGCAGTGGCGCACCTGGTGGAGCACACACATCACAGTGAACAAGGACCCAGGTTCAAACCCCTGGTCCCCACCTGCAAACGGAAAGCTTCATTAGTAGTGAAGTTAGGCTGCAGGTGTCTTTCTGTCTGTCTCCCTCTCTATCTCCCTTTCCCTCTCAAATTCCCTCTGACTCTATCCAATAATAAATAAATAAAAATAGAGGTCAGGGGGATGGGCAGTGGCAGACCTGGTTAAGTGCACATAGTACTAAGAGCAAGGACTCATGCAAGGATCCTGGTTCAAGCCCCCAGCTCCCAAACTGCAGGGGGGTCTGCAGCTCTCTCTCTCTCTCTCTCTCTCTCTCTCTCTGTCTGTCTCTCTGTCTTCCCTTCCCCTCTCAATTTCTCACTGTCTTACAAAAAATAATATTAATAAAAATGGTCACAGGAGCAGTGGATTCATAGTATAGGCACTGAGCCTCAGCGATAACACTGGAGGCAAAAAATATATATATACAGGTCAGGCATAGACACACCTGGTTAAGCACTCACATGACAGAGCACAAGGGCCCAGGTTCAAGCCCCCGGTCCCCACCTGTAGAGGGGAAAGCTTCACAAGTGGTGAAGCAGGGCTGCAGATATCTCTTCCCCTCCCATCTCAACTTCTCTCTGTCTCTATCCAATAACAATAAATCAATACAAATATCTTAAATAAGTTAAAAAGGCAGTGCTGGGTGGTGGTGCACCTGCTTGAGTGCACATGTTACAGTGCTCAAGGACCCAGGTTCAAGCTCCCAGTCCCCACCTGCAGGGGGGAAGCTTCACAAGTGGTGAAGCAAGGCTGCAGGTGTCTCTCTGTCTCCCTCTCTCCCTATCATCCCCTTCTCTCTGGATTTCTGACTGTCTGTATCCAGTAAATCTTCTTCTTCTAGCATTTGCCCTTCTTCCGTAGCCAGTCAACAGCATCAGGTTGAAAGCTGTCAGGAGCTGCTTGTTGCTGGCTTTGAAAGTGACTGGGATCCATGTGGATTCAGTCGGCTAGGAAGGATCGTCAGTTTCCCCAATGAATGGGTACTCACGGGATGCACCACGAGAAGGTCGATCCAATGCATCCCATCCAGTAAATAAATAAAGATCATAAAAAATAGTTCATCAGAAAGGCTTCACAGCCCCTCCCCTTGGCCTCACCCCCACTCACTGAGCAGCACTGCTTACTGCATGCATTGCATGCTGGCTATGCTAACTGAGCTGGGACCCGCTGTGCTCTGCTCTGCTCCCCCACCCTCACGCCCTGGTTGTCTGCCCCGGCCTGCAGGGTTATCGACGGAAACCTAGGGTAGGGGGCGAGAGAATGGAGGGGACAAGAGACACGAAGAACGAGAGCAAGACAGGAGGTCTGATCAAGCTCTGAAAATTTTATTTTGCAGCCGCAATATAAGCACACACCATGAGGAAGTTCTGCTAAGGTAGTGGGGGAGGGAGGTGGGTGAGCAACTTTCCAAACGCTAGATGGTAATCTCAGCTCCAATGGTAGGAATGTCCTCTGGAATGTCCTCTCACCGGCTATATGAGAGACTTAGCTAAGGCCTTGGCTCCTGGCAGTTGTCCCTGGGGCCCCGAGCAGGAAAGGGCCTGCGGCTCCTTTAAGGTGGGCCGCAGCTGGGCAGCTGCAGATTGGAGCAGGACGAGATTAGGTGGCGGAGGCTGGTGGCCGGCTGGCCAGATGCGCCTGAGCAGGGCCTCGTTATGTATTCATGAGCTGTGAGGAAAAGAAATAAAAGGATTCATTATGGCCCAAACTGTTACTAATGACATGTACCTGGAGCCATGCACCTCTGGAGATCTAATGCGACACAGTCGGGGAGAGAGAAAATGTATTCCCGGCCCTTCCTCATCGCCATTCACCCGGGCGGCATTTACAATTCTTCTGCCATTATGTCCAACCAGGGCCTCTGAGCATCTGTCATGACCCTGCACATTAGCTGAAAATTGGAAATTGCACAGCATGGCCGTGGCCGGGGTCCTGGTGGGTCGGGTGCCAGGGGGGACCGAGGCTCCGGGGACAGCTCCTCTGGCCCACATCTGTCCCCTGAGGGTCACCCCGCCACACCAGCCCACCCAGGGGTGGCCTCACCCTCGCCCACCCCAGAGACCCATTGTGAGCAGCTTCACCATCCTTTTTTTTAATTTTCACCACTTCTGTCACCACAGGTCTGTGTCCCCCTGTAGATAACCACAGTCTTAGATATAGGTTGACTTTTATTAGTATAATTCCACACCTTCTTTTTTTATTAGTGATTTAATACTGATCTACAAAATGACAAGATAAAAGGGTACAGCCCCACACCACTCCCACCACCAGAGTTCTGTGTCCCTGGAAGCTCCCGCAGTTCTCCCAAGGCTACAGATAGGGGCTGACTGTTATTTCCATGACTCTCTGTCTGTATTTGTCTAGATTGGCCCATTTCTTAAAGGTCCCCTCCTCTCTTCTTTTCCAAGTCACACACAGACCTACACAGCACCCAAATGTGCCTCCCTGTATCCTCCTCTCTCTGTGGATCTGATGGAGTTGGAGTTCAGAGCCCTCTGTGACTTTTTTTTTCACATTTGTTTATTTTTAATTTTTTCTATCATCTTTATTTATTTACTGGATCGAGACAGCCAGAAATCGAGAGAGAAGGGAATGATAGGGAGAGAGACAGAGAGAGACCTGCAGCCTTGCTTTACTACTTCTGAAACTTTCTTCCTGCAGGTGGGGACCGGGGGCTGAAACCTAAGTCCTTGCACATTGTAACGTGTGCGCTCAACCAGGTGGGGCACCCCTGGCCCCCTCTTTTTCACATGCATATTCTCAACTATCTGTATTCCACATGAGTGAAGGCGTTCTGCAGTGCCCTCCCCCTCCTGACCGGCTTCACTGAGCATCTTCTCCACTTCCATCCACTTTATCCCAAAGGACACGATATCACCTTTTTACCGCTGAGTAATAATACTCCATTGAGTAGATGTCTCAAACTTTTTTTTATATTTATTTATTTTTCCTTTTGTGGCCCTTGTTTTTTACTGTTGTAGTGATTATTGTTGTTGTTATCGATGCCGTTGTTAGATAGGACAGAAAGAAATGGAGAGAGGAGGGGAAGACAGAGAGGGGGGAGAGAAAGACAGACACCTGCAGACCTGCTTCACCACCTGTGAAGCGACTCCCCTGCAGGTGGGGAGCCGGGGGCTCGAACCAGGATCCTTATGCCGGTCCTTGTGCTTTGTGCCACGTGCGCTTAACCCACTTCGCTACCATGCAACTCCCATGATAGTGCTTTGTAAACTTTAAAACCTTTGTTTAAAAAAAATTTTTTTAAATATTTATTTATTTCCTTTTTGTTTTCATTGTTGTTGTAGCTATTATTGTTGTTGTTACTGGTGTCGTCGTTGTTGGATAGGACAGAGAGAAATGGAGAGAGGAGGGGAAGACAGAGAGGGGGAAAGACAGACAGACACCTGCTTCACTGCCAGTGAAGCGACTCCCTTGCAGGTGGGGAGCCGGGGACTCGAACTGGGATCCTTCCGCCGGTCCTCAAATCTTTTTGTCCAGCCATCTGATGAAGGACATGGTGGTCGTCCCCAGGGTTTTGCTACTGCAGATAAAGCTGTCGTGAGCAGGCAGGTGCATGGAGCCCTGGAATCAGTGTGAGTCTATCTCTTGGGCAAATGCCTAGGGGTGGAGTTGCTGGCTTGTGAGGCATTTCATAAACTGAGTCATGACTCAGCTACCCAAGCAGCACAGTGGGCTGGGCACCCCGAGGTGTCCCAGCATGAGCTCAGGGTTCCTTGGCTCTGCTGCTCTGCTGAGGACAGCACAAACTGGCACAGCCCCTGTGGAGAACAGTGCAGAGAGTCCTTAAACACAGAGACGGAGATGCCTTAGGAGAACTTTACCTCCCTTCACAGCTTAGCTTTCATCTCCCCTCCCACCCATCCGGCTATGTGAGTACATCTACCTCCTGACAGTGTGGAACAGGCAAAGGCCCCACTAAAATGTGAACACTCTGTAGGGACAAAGAACCCTCCTGCACTGTTGCTGGGAATGTTAGTGGGTCCAGCCCCTGTGGAGAACAGTCTGGAGAACTCTCAGAAGGCTAGAAACGGACCTTTCCTGTGATCCTGCAATTCCTCTCCTGGAGACAGATCCTAAGGAACCCAGCACACCCACCCAAAAAGATCTGTGTGCACCTGTGTTCATAGCAGCACAATCTGTAATAGCCAAAACCTGGAAGCAACCCAGGTGCCCAACAACAGATGAGTGGCTGAGCAAGTTGTGGTCTAGATACACAATTGAATACTACTCAGCTATAAAAAATGGTGAATTCATCTTCTTCACCTCATCTTGGACGGAGCTTGAAGGA
Source organism: Erinaceus europaeus (assembly GCF_950295315.1). Taxonomy (NCBI): domain Eukaryota; kingdom Metazoa; phylum Chordata; class Mammalia; order Eulipotyphla; family Erinaceidae; genus Erinaceus; species Erinaceus europaeus. The sequence continues at coordinate 117,453,756 of NC_080172.1, forward strand.
CTCCTGTGAAGTGAGATCAGCCAGAAACAGAAGGATGATTATGGGATGATCCCACTCATAGACAGAAGTTGAGAAAAAAGATCAGAAGGGAAAACACACAGCAGAACTTGGACTGGAGTTGGTGTATTGCACCGAAGTCAAGGACTTTGGGGTGAGGGTGGGGTGTTAAGGTCCTGGAACATGATGGCAGAGGAGGACCTAGTGGGGGTTGTATTGTTATGTGGAAAACGGAGAAATGTTACCCATGGACCAACTACTGTATCTTACTATCGACTGTAAACCATTGATCCCCCACCCCAATAAAAGGGAAAAAAATCGACAAGGGGAAACACTAGCCCAACCTTCCTCAGCAGGCACAGGGCGTCAGCAGTAGCCCTGCCCATCCTCACCAAGCAGGAAGCACACTCGGCTTTATTCCCCATCCAGAGATCAGAAGACCCAGACTTCCCCAAGGCCACGCACTGTGAAGAGCAGGCACTTGACCCCACAGCTAGAGGGGCTTTGGGGACTAGCACTTTGCCCTGGCACTGCATGGAAACACAAGTCCAAGACTCAACTCCTCCAAGAAGCTCAGCCCACTGCAGGAACAGCCCTGGGGTGGGCACCAGGTGGTGTGCCGAGAGAGGGGCCTTTTGGGGTTTCTTGAAGATGGACCTTTGTGAGAGAGGCAGAGCAGATCCCAGTCCTCTGTCTATAAGGCAGGCAGGTCACCCAGCACCTGTGAGAGAGGCAGAGCAGATCCCAGTCCTCTGTCTATAAGGCAGGCAGGTCACCCAGCACCTGTGCTTTCTGCAACACCCCCAACTCCCCGCAGTACTTAGCACCCACCAAGTGCACCGAAGAGCCTGCAGGGTCAACCTCTGCTCCAGGTGGCTGTGGAGGCAGAGCAAGGATGGGCATGGACTCCCAGGGTAGAATGAGAGAGGAGGACAAAGCACAGCATTTCAGATAAGCCACCAGTAGCTCGTTTCCCCAGATAGGACACCGGGTGGTACTCTAAGAAAAACAGCAGTCTCCAGCATGTGAAGAAAATAAACCAGGAAAAAAAAAGTTGCCACAAAGTGGATGAAATACTGTCAGAAAACTGTGAGACTGTGGTTGAGCCTGGCAGGGCTTGACCTGAGGAGTGTGTCTTTCCTGTCAGTCTCTCTCTCTACCGAGAGGTTGAGCAAGGAGGAACAGGAGTAACCCCAAAGGTTTGCCTCGTCCTATCAGACTCCCTGCCTCACAAAGCACCCCACATTCCTGATGCTATGGCTGTTAGATAAAAAGAAAGGGGGAGATGTCAGGACATTGTGAGGAGCCTCACAAAGCACCCTGCATTCCTCATACTATGGCCATTAGATAAAAAAGAAAGGGGAGGATGTCGGAAAATTGTTAAGCCAGCTCCCCCTGCTCCCC